>NC_092382.1:95800674-95928174 GCF_030028105.1 Mobula birostris
TCCATCCTGATTGAAAAGGCGCAACGGCGTCTTTGTTTCCTGCGGAGCGTCAAGAAAGCTCACCTCTGTCCCAGAATACTGACGGACTTTTACCGCTGTACCATTGAGAGCATACTCACCAACTGCATCTCAGTGTGGTATGGAATTGTCCCGTTTTGGACCGCAAAGCAATCCAGCGGGTGGTGAAAACTGCCCAGCAGATTATCGGTACCCAATTGCCCACCATTTGGAACATCTACCATAACCGCTGCCTGGGCAGGGTGAAAAGCATTATCAGGGATTCATCTCACCTTAACCATGGACTTTTTACTCTCCTCCCATCCGGTAGGCGCTAAAGGAGCCTCCACTCCCGCACCAGCAGGCACAGGAAGAGCTTCTTCCCTGAGGCTGTGACCCTGCTGAACCTCACATCACAGCGCTAAGCAGTATTGCACCCGTATTGTACTGTCTCAGTATTTTTATATTTGTGTGCTGTAGCACTTACTTTTTATTCGCAGTTATTTTGTAAATAAAACTATTCTTTGCATTTCTGGTCAGATGCTACCTACATTTCATTGGCTTTGTGTCTGTACTCGGCACAACGACAATCAAGTTGAATCTAATCTAATCTGCCGATGCGCGACTCCATTTCTCCGAGGAAAACTTTTACTGTTCTCCGATTAAAGCGACGAGAGAGACTGAAGCATGGAGGCGAATGCGGAAACTGATCGCTGGTTACCTGTCACTTGATCGCTCTGCTGTCGGAGAGGGGAGTGTCTGACTGAGCCCGGAGATGAGATTCATGTTTTCCGCGTTTTGGTTGTGAACTTGGACTGTAAAGTTTTTTTTCAGGATTGTAATTTTTTATATCGTCCGCTTTTCGCCAGAGCTTTCTCGTTTTTTTTTTTTTGCATTGCGAGGATGGGGATTCCGGGTTCGACGTGTTTGTTCGTTTTTTTGTGTGTGCAAGGAGCGAGATATGGGGGCTGATGTGCCTGCCCCGTTTCTGTTCATTTGTTTTGTGCGGGGATGGGGAGATGTGGGAGTTAATGACTGAGCTTCCGTTCTTTTCTTGACTACCCGGAGAAGTAGAATTTCAGAGTTGCAAACTTCGATAATATAGGAAAATTTGAAAGCTTTGAATGTTGCCTTTGGAAGCATCGTTTCTTGTCGATAAACATCCATCATTAAGGCCCGCAGCATCCAGGCCATGTTGACAACTCGCTGCGGCCATCAGGAATGTGATATAGCAGCCTCAGGTCCCACATTAACAGGTCCAGGAACAGTTACTTCCTGTCAACTATCAGAGTCTTCCACCAGAGGGGATAACTTTACTCAACTTCACTGAGCCCAGCACTGAACTGTTTCCACAAGCAACGAACTCAGGTTCAAGTGCCCTACAGCTCATTATGAAAGGGACAGAGAAGATAGAGGCAGGAAAGTTCTTTCCACAGGTGGGTGAGACAAGAACTAGGGGAATGATGGGGAGGAACTGTTTTTCCTAGAGACTGGTGAATCTGTGGAATTCTCAGCCCAATGAAGCAGTGGAGGTTACCTCGGTAAATATATTTAACACAAGGTTGGCTGGGGGGAAGCATGTATCTGTGCTGTCTTCACCTGAACCACTCATTACGTTCCTGCACGTTCACATTGCCTTACCAGGGCATTATGCAAACAAAACATTATGCAGCAAATATTTTTCAACAGCTATAGAAGCTTTTTTTTTTTAGGAATGCTTGCCGACAGCAAAATCACCTTAACTTTCTGAGAAAATAAATATGTGTCATGGTCCGGTCAGTGAAGACCATATTCCGGTTCACGGTCCGGTCCATCGACCGGTTGCTCCGGGTTTTCCAATCAACCCTGTTTCTGTTCTTGTTGAGCTAATTGAGGCAGCTTATGCTCGTTGGGGCTGGCTGCATAAATACCTTCAGAGACCCAGGAGTGACTGCTAGTTTGTTCTTGTCCTTACTACTTGTATCCCTTGCTCTGCCTTCTGTTTCCTCGCCTCAAGCCCTGCCTTGTCTTGTCGGTAACTCTCGCCTCTTCTGAAGTTCTCGTCTCGTCTTACATTGCCTGAAGTCTTGCCTTGTCTTGCTGGTAACTCTCGCCTCGTCTCGTCTGCGGTCTTGTCCTGGAGCCAGGCCGTCTTGACGTTATCTGCGGTTGGTTCTGTCCCTTCCTGTCCCTTGCCTCCGTCGGGTGGTGATCCGCGCCCTGCCAAGGAGTACAGCGCCCTGCCCAGATGAACCGAGCCCTGCCCAGGAGGAGTCTGCCTAGCTTCAAGCCTGAAGACTCCATCCTCCTGCCTAGCCTCAAGCCTGAAGACTCCTGATCCTGCCAAGCCTCGCCTCACGTCTCTAGCCTCTAGCCTCAAGCCTGAAGACCCCATCCTCCTGCCTCCTGCCAAGCCTCGCCTCAAGTCTCTAGCCTCTAGCCTCCTGCCAAGCCTCGCCTTAAGTCTCTAGCCTCTAGCCTCAAGCCTGAAGTCTCCAGCCTCCTGCCTCCTGCCAAGCCTCGTCTTTAGCCTCTAGCCTCAAGCCTGAAGGCCCCATCCTCCTTCCTCCTACCAAGCCTCGCCTTAAGTCTCTAGCCTCTAGCCTCTAGCCTGAAGACTCCAGCCTCCTGCCTCCTGCCAATCCTCGTCTTTAGCCTCTAGCCTCAAGCCTGAAGACTCTAGCCTCTTGCCTCCTGCCAAGCCTAGTCTTTAGCCTCTAGCCTCAAGCCTGAAGACTCCAACCTCCTCCCTCCTGCCAAGCCTCGCCTCTAGCCTCAAACCTGAAGATTCCAGCCTCGTCCTGCCTCCCTGCCAAGCCTCGTCCTTACCTAGTTCTGGGGTCCGAGCCAGAGGCAAGACCCAGGTACTGGGTCCTTGTCCAGCCTCTGGCTCGGAGTCCAAGCCCGGGCTCCTAGTTCTCTTGTCCAGTCCTGTTCCAGGTTCCTGGTTTTCCTGTCCATGACCTTGCCCTCGCCCTGTATCCTAGTCCTGTCCCTGGTACTTCAATGTCTGTGTCTTGCACTTGGGTCCGTTCCCAGCCACCGCCCTATGACAATATGCTGGGCCGTTTTCCTATGTACCGAGCACAGGACGGAGAGTCCTGTCGTATGACGACCATGTCTACATCTGGTTTTGGATGATGACATAATTTACATCGCCCGAGCAGAGACCTGTACCCTGGACTCTCAGATTAATTGTCTGATGCTATCCAGAATCTCGATTTCTTAGAACAATCAATTCGCTGATGTTGCAGGTTTTATGACGTCTGCCCCCCTCCCCCCCCCCACTCTGCCCCGGGGACAGAGGGCAATAAACCCAAGAAGGAATTCGGCCCTTCGGCCCACTGTTGTGCCGACCCTCAAACCCTGCCTCCCATATAACCCATCACCTTAAATTCCTCCATATTCCTGTCTAGTACTCTCTTAAATTTCACTTGTGTATCGTCCTCCACCACTGACTCAGGCAGGGTATTCCGTGCACCAACCACTCTCTGAGTAAAAAATACTTCCTCTAGTATCGCCCTTGACTTCCCACCCCTTACCTTAAAACCATGTCCCCTTGAACTGAGCAATGGTGCCCTGGGGAACAGGCGCTGGCTGTCCACTCTATCTATTCCTCTTAATATCGTGTATACCTCCTCTCGTCCTCCTTCTGTCCAAAGAGTAAAGCCCTAGCTCCCTTATTTTACGACATATGCTGGTGATCGTAAAGCTAATTCTGACTCACGGACCTCCGGTTTCTTCCTCCGAAAGCAGATGATCAGAATTCCGGTTCTGCTGACTCCCGGTTAGAAATCCTTGCCGCGGCACCATTGAACCAAATTTTCAATGTGTCGCCTTTACGCCGATTCGTATGTTATGGAATAAATCAGTCCACCACAGGCAATGTCCTCTCCCAACATTGATCACAATCGCAAGGAGCGTGGCCACAGGAAATCGGCAGTTTTCTACTAGATGACGCCCACACCCCAAACCACCGGTTCTAACATCAGTCGCGGGTGACCGGAACCTTAGGTCGCAAACCGCCAGTTTTAGGAACTGTTATTATCCAAAAACTATCAGGTTGCTGCAAAGCCGAGGATAATTAAACTCAGCTCGGCTGCGAACTGATTTAGCTATCAACAGATTCACTTTCAAGGAATCTATAACACATAATTTTAGTATTATTTGATTTTTATTTGCTAAATTGGTATTCTTTGACACACTGGAACTTTGTCCGTCTGTTTCCATAGAACATTGAATATACAACATGGAATAGTAGATCACAGTGTGAGCCCATTGCTCCGCCATGTTGTCCCGAACATCCAACCTACTCTAGGATGAATATAAATCTTCCCTTCTACATTGCCCTTAATATTCTCTATAAGCCTGAGCTGATTCAAGAGTTTGTTAAAATACCACTCATGTATCCGCCTCTACCACAAACCCTGGCAGGGTGTTTTCCACGCACTCACCACTTTTTGTGAAAAAAAACTTATCTCTGTCTTTCACCCTGTACTTTCCAATAATCGCGTAAAAATCATGCCGAATGGTATTAGGTATTTCTTCCCTGCAAAAATATGCCTGGATATCAACTACCCTAATCTATCACCAAATCCGACTGACAGAGCAAATCGCTTGGCGCTTTTCCGGACTGATATCCACCTAACTCATCTCAGCCGCGCTCTGCGTCCTGTTAACGTCCCGTTGTAATCCTCGACAACCTCCTACAGCATGGACAACACCAACAAGCTTCGGTTATATGCAAACTTACTAAGACCCTTCCAGTTCCTCAGGCGAGTCAGAGATAACTTGTCTACATGGGTCACCGGGCATACAGTCTGAATAGGCGGCGTCTACCATTATCCCCTGCCATCTATGGACAACAGGTCTGTATGCATACAGCTAGTTTTCCCAGTATCCCATGCCTGCTGACTTTTGTAATGAGTCTACAACCGGGAACCTAATCAAAGTGCTTACGAAAATCCATCGCAAGACCCTACTCAACATCAAGAGGGTAAATTGCTACAGGTCTGCCCCGTCAGTGAGTTGATCCTCTGTGGATAAAGGGAAAAGCGCTCGGCTTGGTGCGTGTCCTGCTGCTGCTTGCGTCGTGCGCTTTAAGTGCAAGTGATACCTTCGTCGATTTTTCTGTGACTGCAACTCCCGGTAGACATTGTTAATGTTGAATGCTGAAAGTCCTAGTCACCGATTCTGCAGGCGAACGACGGTAGAGCTCCGTGGTCTCGGTCGTGGCGAGCACTGCGGCATCCCCTGTGCGGCTGTCCGGGGGTGGAGGCTTAGCAGTCGCTGCGTTGCACCGGAGTGCTGGAGGCCGCGTGGCGCAGCGGACATGACGGAGCGAGTGCTGCCCTCCGCTGTTCGCCCGGCAGAATACAAGTTCCACTGCAAACTCGGGGACATAGACTATTTTTTTTTTTTGGTGTGACTATAGTTTACTTCATGCGCTATTTGTGCTTTGTGTTGTGTATGGCTGTTGGTTTTATGTCTCTCCCTTGGCCCCGGAGTAACGCTGTGTGGCTTTCCTGAATTCCTGGAGATTTGTGTATGGGTGAATGACTTGAACCAAAAGTCATAGATCTACAATTCTCAGGTTATCTCAACTCGCTTTTCTCAATAAAGGAATAAGATTTGCTCCCATCTATTCATCTGGTACCACTCCTGCAGACAGTGAGAACGCAGAAATCGTGGCTGAAGGCGCGAAGCCCTTCCTCGCTTCCCAGAGGACCCTAGAGTGTACCCCGTCCAAAGCCGGGATCCTGATGTTTTCCGAGCCTAATAGTTCACCCAAGTTCCAGCTCACCCGTATTTTAACATGAACATATTCCTGCACGCCAGCCCTTTCTACGCTGAGCTCACAGACGTCAATGTCCTTCTCACTGATGAATACCGAAGATGGTCCCAACTTTCTCCATCTCTTATCACTCTTATCGTGTTCCTGTTTGTCACATGTGCGCAGCCGCACTGGGCTCTCCACAGTTCCACTGACCGAAACCTTCTCAGCTTTCCTTCCAACGCTCCCAAGCACACTCTTCAGCTCCTTCCCGAGGCCTGTCTAATCCTTGCTTTCCAACCTCAAATAGTCTTCTTTCTTCCTCCTCAATAGGTGTTCAATGTCTCTTGCTGACCGCGATTCACTCTGTATTCCTCTCCCAGCTGCACTGGGACACTATTAACTGGAACTCCATGCAATTGCTTGCTAGGCAATCTTTACATTTCTGTTCTGCATTTCCCCAAGCACATTTGTTCCGGATTTATGCTCCCACGTTCCTGCCTAATACCATTATAATATCCCCTCCTCCGATTTACGGAGGGGAGCAGACACCAACAGAATCAACAAACTCATTCGTAAGGCCAGTGATGTTGTGGGGATGGAACTGGACTCTCTGACGGTGGTTTCTGAAAAGACGATGCTGTCCAAGTTGCATGCCATCTTGGACAATGTCTCCCATCCACTACATAATGTACTGGTTGGGCACAGGAGTACATTCAGCCAGAGACTCATTCCACCGAGATGCAACACAGGCCGTCATAGGAAGTCATTTCTGCCTGTGGCCAGCAAACTTTACAACTCCTCCCTTGGAGGGTCAGACACCCTGAGCCGATAGGCTGGTCCTGGACTTATTTCATAATTTACATATTACTATTGAACAATTTATGGCTCTATTACTATTTATTATTTATGGCGCATCTGCAACGAAAGCCAATTTCCCCCGGGATCAATAACGTATGACTATGACTATAACTATGACTATTACTGGATTCGTAACGCACTGGAAATGTATTTTTCAACGTGACACGCAAAGCTGACCGCGGTGTTGATCTTACGGGTCGGCTTTGGTGAGTGGGGTGAGGACTTCACAGTGCCCTCCGCCGGCTCTCCCGTCGGCAGTGGAGGTAGACGTTGATTGGATGGGCGTAGGTCAGGGCGATCAGGGCGACGAATGCGATGTTAAGCTGAGAAAAGAGGGAGAAAAAGACGATAAGAGAGACGATGAACAGAAACAGTCGCCATCCCTCAGCCTGGAGCCAGGCCCCTTGTCATCGCACCCCACCCCGCTCACTCCCGCCCCCACCAACGTCCAGTTCCGTACTGGCAACTCGCAGGACAGTGAGTTGGCACCAAACCCCGGGGCCATTCCCAAATCTGAATAGAATTATTTACACCTGGTACAACGCGGAACATTCCTGATCAATCCGTCTCCATCACCCGATTAGATACATCCTTTCCAAATCAGAGCCACTCGCCGTGTGCAGAAATAATTGCAGGTCCTGTGTTAACTAGCTTCAACTTGAGCTATTCCGCAAACAGTCTCATTCTCCTCAGATACAGCTTCTCCTCACCTACTCTGTCGGAATTTGTCATGATTTGGACTGCTTCCGTTCAAGGTCTCCTTAAACCACCTCTGCTCTCGGGAAAGCAACCCCAGTTACTCTGGTACTACCACAGATAGTTACACTCATTCCCTCTGCGCACTTCCACAACATTCACGTTCCTCCTAAAGGTCGTTTCCTGCAATCAGTCACATGTCACACCGTGGCCTGGCTTGCTGCGTCACACCCCGATCCATCTCCCAGCCACAGGCAACAGACGCACGGTTCACAGGGACTCATCAACCTCCCGATACTTACGTACAGTGGGTTGTTCTGCAAGGGGCCGTTGACGAGGATGAAGAGGGGATACTGGAGCAGGCTGACCACGGCGCCCACGGCGCGTGTTAACCCGTACAGTTTTCCAAAGTGGCGCGGAGGGAACCTGCCGAGGGAGGAGAAAGGCAGAAGGTTTCAGGGAATGGATATCGCAATGCTGGGCCATTCGGCCCAAATAGTCTGTTCTAATACCGGTCCAAGGTGCTTCCTCTCATCCCAGCACAGTAAAGGAACCGCCCCTTCTCCCCAACATTTTTGCGTCACTCATAATGCTAATTTATGCAAATCCCTTCTGCGCTCTCTACGTGCTCTATATCTCCACATTCCTCGTCCGTTCATGGGCTTACCTCGGTGTTTTTTAAAGTATTGCTGTCGTGTGCTGCTTTCGCGATTCCCCCAGCCGTCCGGTCCACACACCTACGATTTGTATCGTGTTGTTGCCTCGAACGTTCTTCCCAAATCTCCCTTAACTACGTACATCCTAAATCTTCTTTAAGCCTTCTCTCTCTCACCGTAAATGCTTGAAATGTCTACGCCGGGAATATGACAGCTTGCGCCTCTCGGTTTAATTAATCTACTGTGCATCTGGTCTCTCCCGAACCGCTGAAACTCCAGTGAAAACAAACCCAAGTTTGTCCAGCCTCTCCTTGTAATATATTTCCTGCGATCCAAGCATAACTGTGCTATACATCTTCTGCACTCCCTCCAAAGCCTTCGCATCCTTCCTGCAAATGTGGAGAACAGAACTGCCCGGAACACTCTAAATATTATGTTATGTGCCGATGCAGCCTGAGATGCCCAAGTGCGGTGCCGAGTGATGAGGGAAGCCACGCGCGCCTGCTTTACCACACGGAATCCCGGAGACAGCGTGGTAACTGGACCTTCGGCTGCGTCCTTTCTGCCCGACAAATTGCGTGTCGGATCTCGTCCTTTAATGCTTGCGTTTGCCCCATTTCCTCTCGAACTCCTCCTATCCATGCACGTGGTGAAGTTTTTCCCCCTCACTCCCCCCGACAGCTCGCCCACACGCCCGCTGCTACCTTGGAACCCCGCTACTCGGTTACCAATAAAACTCCACCTACATCAGTTCTTCGGTTTTCAACTCCTCTGCTCTGGAAAAGGAAATGTGACCACCCTCCATCGACAACCCTAATGGTCTTACATACATTCTATCTCGTCACCCTCAGCCTCCTGCGGATGCGGGGATAACATCCCACCCTGTCCAGTCTAACCCCACAAGTCAAGCACGCCTATCCCAGCAACATTCCCGTGAGTCTATTCTGTACCTCTCTATCTGAATGACATCCGTCCAACCTTTCTCGTCACGTCGTTTGGCAGCTCATTCCAGTTTGTCACTAACCACCGTGTAACACAGTTTCTTCCGAGGTCTCTTTCTAAGTTCTCCCTCTGCATCTCTGCATTTGATCGTTCACCTTATCTTTACCACCAAATGATTTTATAACCTTCAGTGAAGTCCACATGCATCTGAGCTGCAAGGAGTAAAGATCTCCCGATAACTCAGACCCTCTAACGCAGGCAGATGTTAATAAGTCTATTTGTACAATCCCCAGCGGCGCAAACCCGGCACGGCGCCTGGCACTTACGTCATGACGAGGAAAGCCGAAACACCACCGAACAGGAACGATCGTGCCAGCATGAGCAGGACAAATGTCAGGTACTGCGCCTCCGGCACGGGGATAGAGGCGGAGATGGAAAAGAGCACGAAGAGGGTGACGGTAATGGCGAAGGAGAGCACCGCCGACTGCATGTCCGCCAGTCTCCGGAAGGCGACCGAGCCTGGGATGGGGAGGGGAGAGGAAACAAGATTTCAGCACTTGTCCATCAAATGTGTCCCTTTAACAAACACTCCCGGAGAGAGACGAGTGAAACTATGATTTCAGGTGCTGAGACGATGCATTTCCGGAAATAGAGCCGATGTGCCATGAATGGGAAGCGACTCGGGAGCGCAATGGACCAGCGGTACTCAGGAATGTACGGTAGCAGATTGATTGTGAGAGTGACGCAGGTGCGCATGCGGCCGGTCGATCGCGCGGTGAATCCAGTGGATCTCCTACGCTGGGGGCGCGCCCGTTCTGGAGAGTGGGACTTCTTCTGAGTGCGTATTTCTTTCGGGTCGACCGGTCTGGGTCGGAGCTTCCTCGCTGAAGTTGTCCAACGTTTAAAAGAAAAAAAAAACAGTTTGGCATCTTGGGTGGGAAAATAGCGATGAGGAAAGGAAGGTCTAATCGTCGTCATCTGTGGAAGTATTCGCATGGCGTCATGCGTAACAAGCAGTACAGATCCAGAGAGGCGTTAGCAATAGAGAGCTGGTGAAAATGGTGTTTGGTACGCTGACACTCATTGCTCGGGGCACGGGGTACAGGAGCCGGGGCATTACGATGCAGTTGTACAAGTCGCCGAGGAAGCCGCTCCTGCTGTATTGTGTGTAGTTTTGTATGTTCTCTTTTGAAAAAAGAGGCGTGGTTAAATTGGGGAAAGCGCAGTTGGTATCCCAGGTTATTACCGGGATTAGACGGCCTAAGGTACAGGGTGAGGCTGGTGAGGATAATTATTTATTACTCAAAATGTAGGAGACTAGGAGACGACTTTAGAGAAATGCTTAACGTTTTGAGATGCATAAGGGAAGGGAGGGGGAGGGAGGGAACGTCGACTCGGACCATGAGAGTCCTGCGCCGGGCATTTTCATACCTTATAAGGTGCAAAATGAGATTCATAAAGAGGACAGTAACAGACTAATCCCTTGGGTAGAACACTGCAGAAGAGTTTGGGAAAGAACATTAGGCTGAGATGGGAATCATTGAAAAGGGTCTTGAGCGACAACTTTTCATGCGGTGGGGGCGGGGTGTGACAGGATATTCGGACAGGCTGGCTGGACGGTAGCGGGCCTGGTCTCGCTGGGCCGGAAGACTGCATCGTGATCTATGACAACAAATGTGAGAAACTGCATGTGGACTGAACATATGGTCTTGGTGGACCTGTGTGCGTGAGCGTGAGTGAGACAGTGAGCGTGCACGCCGCGACTCGAGTGGATGTGAATGCCCAATGGCCGTTCTGATTGAGAGAAGCAGAGAGCGCGACTAACAGAGCCTGATAAGGTATGTGTGTGTGTGTGTGTGTGTGTGTGTGACAGAGTTTGAGGACGTGAGAGTGAGGCTGCTTGTCGTGGGTGACAGAGCGACATGCGAAGTGTGAGATTCTCACAAGACGCCAGACGCTCAGAACGGGACGAGCAGATCCTGACGCACGTGTCCCAGGTTACCAGGTGAAGAGGGTCATCCCGATCGCAGGGCACCGAGAAAGCGTCACCTCTCTCCGGGACTACCTGACTCCCACTTCGAACGCCCGCCTCTCCACTTGTGTCGATCCAGGATTAACCCGTTCCAGGAAGCGCAAACAATATTGAGGAGCTGGGTGAAGGCGAAGGCGGTGGTCAACCTGCTGACTGAGAGGGAGAAGAAGGGAAGACTAAGAATGCGTAATGAAGGGAGATGGAGAAGGAGGGGGCAGAGAGAAAGGGAGAGAACGAGCGAGAGAGAGAGAGAGAGAGAGAGAGAGAGAGAGAGAGAGAAATTGAGAGGAAGTGGAAATAATTGAGTAGCGAGAAGGAGACAGCGATACATTTCTCCAGAGCTGCGGGCACAGAGCAGCGCATCATGGAAAACAACCTCCCGACCATGGACTCTCTCTACACTTCTCGTTCCGCAGTGAAGCATCGTAAATCGACAAACAGCGCACACACCCTGGACGTTCCCTCTTCTCGACTCTCCCAGCGGGCGGAAGATACAAAAGCCTGTATCTCCAATCGCTCCCTCCCATTCCGCCTCTTTCTTGTTCTCTCTTTCACCAACTTCGACCTCACCCTCCGTTCCTCCTTCCATCGTTCCTCAAACCCTAAGGCTCCCTTTCTGTCAGAATCCCTCTCCAGACACCTGCCTTTCTACTTCCACCTCTCCGCTGGTACTGTCCATCCCCCAGAACTCTTCTATCCTTTCACATCTCCCTCTCAATGGTCCGCACCTCCGACCTCCTCCCTCTTCCTCTCCTCTGCCCCGGCTCTGTCCTCCTTACCCTCCCTCACCAGCTCCGTCCCTCTCCGTCACTCCCCGCCTCTCCTCTTCGCACCCCTCGCTCTCTCACACCTCCACGGCCGACCAGCTCAGGCTCACCGCTCCTCCGCTTCTCCCTCTCCCTCGCCACCTCCGGTCTGTCACACAGCTCCGTTCTCTCCCCTCCTCCATCTCCATTTCCCCAACCTCATTCCACCCCTCCCTTTCTTCCTCACCCTCTCTGGCTCCTGCTCCTTACTTCTTTCTCTCCTCCTCCTCCCCCTGCCTTTCTCCGAACTCCCTCTTCTCCCTTCTTCACTACCAAATCCTACTCCCCCTCCTCTACGGCTCCGATTTCCCTCTGCACCCTGTCCCAATATGAGGAAGTGTCATTGCGAATTGACCTTGCGTGGCGTCGCCATCCGTCAGCAGGCCGACCAGCGGGTTCAAGGTCCCCAGGAAAAAGGACAGGCGTGTCTGACCCACCGAGAACCAGAACAGAGAGCTCAGGAACAACCAGGACAAGACGCAGTTCCGAAAGGAGGCATCGTTTTCCTCTCTGGCTCCCGAACCTACAACGGGTGAAGAACAGGACTTAAAGCGGGAAGCTGCGGAGCGAGAGCCTCTCATTCCACCCTTTCAGCCGGGGGCCCGTGGCGGGGTGGGTGTCTAAAGTCTAATTTCTGGTGTACAATTTACCGTTCGGACTTCATATATGTGCTTAAAACCATGAGGCACAGGCAGACCGATAAAGTCATGGTCTAGTCCCAAGAGTGGAAGTGTCTCTGGAACATGGTCGGAATGTTGGCGCCAGAATTTGTGGTAGCACCTTTGGGCTGTTCCCGCGCCTCGCTGGGTGTGCAGGTGTTTCACACAAACAACAATTTCACTCTATATATCGATGTGCATTTATCAATAAATCGGAATCTGATTCTGAAAGAGAAAGGCGTTCTCACCTGCTATCCCACCTGCTTGCATATTCGCTCGATTAGCCGGCAGCTCATTTCCATCTTCCGGGATTCCTTCTGTCACCAACGTCGCTTCGTTCCTTCCTTCTGTTTCCACTCCTCCCTCTCCAGAGTGTCTGCTATTTTCATCTTCCGTCTCTCCCTCCACCCCGTGCTCTCCCGCTGCCTCTCCCGTGAGTTGCTCGGTCCTTTCGTGTTCCACTTCCTGCTTCCTGTTCGTCCAACCCTCGCTGGCTTGCGCTTTCCGCTCGTTGCCGTCTGCTCTCATCTCGTCTGCCCCCTGCAAGGTGTTCAGCTGGTTGGCAGAATCTGACTTGAACGCGGTCAACCGTAACCTCTCGCAATCCACTCTGAGCGGGGAAGCAAAACGTCATGAAACGTCATTACGTCAGACCGAATCCATCGGGACTATGGTCATGAAAAAGCTGGAGAAATAAAGTTCACTCTCACCACATAATTATTCTGCGTAAAACAGCCCGAAACCGTGAGTTCATTTCCTTCCTTCGGCGCAATGCCGCCCTCCTAGTATTCTTTACAAAAAAAAGTCCCGGAGCCACTCTGGCCTGCAGTGCATTGTGGGGTGTACGTATCCCATAAATAACCATACCTCCTGTATCTCTCATTCGCCGCAATGTGATTGCGTCCCACAGCTCATTCCTGGACCTTTGTTATTCTACATGGAAAACGACAGAACCCTGGGATACCTATACACTCTGTAAACCCACTGATCCTCTAGACTATTTCCCAACCTTTTGCGCACGCGCGGTCTCTGGTTACTGTCTCTACAAACTATTAAACAGCTGGATGATACTGTGGGGCCTCCGTTATTTTGCAATGAAACCTCGTGAACCTGGTATAGCCCACTGCAGGACATGGGATAATCTGTACATAAACTTCTTGAATCCCCAGATTAAATCCCATCCAATCAGTCACTCCTGTAAACATGTTATACTGTGTTTAATCCAGCAGAAACTTTGTTTTACATCCGTACTATATATAATGTTACTCAATCCCCTGTATAATATCCCGGCATTTAACCCACTGAAGCACAGAAGCCTCTCTATATAGAGACCTTCTGAACGGCAGGATTATTTCCCAGCCTATAACCGATTCCTGAACACCTCGTATCCATACATATACCACTCAATCTCTGGATTCTCCGCTATCCGATGAATCGCACCCCGTGGACCTATTATTCAATATATGAATCCACTGAACTTCGGATTATTCCTCATCCTGTATCTCACACTCGGGCATCTGTTTTATGTTCAAACACACAGAAACCTGAAATTATATCCCTGTCGTCAACTCACTTCAGATTACCGGCTATTCTATGTATCAACCAATTGAACTGCACGATATCTCAGTTTGAAACCACCCGTCAATCTCCAGTTATCCCAGAACGATACGAACGACCCGATCTCCACATTCGGTTTCAGCTTGTACCCCATTGCTGGGTTCCTGCCTTTGCTCCAGAAACCCCGTTCCCGTTATGCGCCTTACCCGTAGGTGAAGCCCTCCGGCAGTGGGTAGGGGATGTGTCCCCAGGGAAGGAGGAATACGGTGCGCAGGACGTGCAGGACGCTGAGGCAGCTGATAAACAGGAAGATGGCCTTCAGGGAGAAACCAGCTTCATAGACCACCTGAAAGGGGAGAAACGTCAGAATATTGGCGGACGTCAGCAGCACTGGTACTGACATAAACCCATCCCTTTGTCACCCGCATCCCTCACCCCTCACCACTCCCTCCGCCATTACTCTCTGAAGGAACCAAGCATTTCCAAGTCGTTTCTCTGTCCGAGTCCCCCGATCATCTCTCCAGTTCCTCCTCTTCCGGCTCAGTGTTTCATCTTCCACCGTTCTCCGAAATTCCTACAAAACTTGAGACGACTTTATTTCCAACCACAGTCTCCTTGTTAATCTCTCTCTCTCTCTCTCTCTCTCCACCCTCCCACCTCCCACCTCGTGCTTACACCTATCTACACCGGTGTGTCTCTGTGACTATCACTGGCGAGAGACTATAATCCCTCTTCACAACCCTCCAGTGACGTGTCAGTCCACGGCGTGCTCTGCTGCCAAACTGAGGTCGGACGCGTATTAGGGGCACGACACGTCGTACTCCGCCCTGGCTGACGCCACCTTATTGGCATGAATATCCATCTCTTCAAGTTGTAGAAAGCATTCCTCCTTGTCTCCTCTCATGTTTGTTTCAACGTCCCCACCAGTCCCAGTGACGTCTTCCCCTCACCCACACATCGTTCTCTCTGTCTGCCCAACATTCGTCCTCCCGGTTGCTCTCCTCACTTCCCTCCTTCAATTCGGTGAACCACTCCTCTCAGTATCCATCTCAATGAGTATAGAAACTTGTTGCACGGTGCTATCTTGTGTCGCCTTTTTAGCATCCTCTGAGATCAATGTATTAATTTCCTTTAGTGGAGCCTTACAGATTTTCTGTCCGCCATTTACGAATCGAAGTGTTTCTTGGCCTACCCCATGTATCTGCCTCGACCACCACCCATGCCAGGCGTTCCTCGTACCCACCACGATCTGTATGACAGCCTATCCCTGAATTCACTCCACTTTCTTCATCCCTTCTCACCACGGAAAGCATCCCAAGAGTTACTTTGATGACAGGACTGTCACCTTGACCACTAGGAAGACGATCGCAGCTGAACCAAATGCTCCCGTGTACATAGTGATAACAGTGGAGCGCTTCCTCCCGAACAAAATTCCGGCCTGAGGAAATCGGACGCAAACAGAACAAAGTCAGTGGAACTTCCCGGAGAAGCTGAAGAAATATTCAGCCCCGACCCGCCCATTCAGACAATGGTCCATTTTATTGCAGGCATTTAACAGGTTCCAATAGGGACATTTAATGTCAGAGAAATGAGACTATATACATCTTTAACCCTCTCTCCTGCACCATGTCTTCAGCCACATGTTGATCTGCGCTATCTTACTATTTCTAAACCCGCCTGCACGTGGCACTGGTAGCAATCCTGATATTGCTATCCTGGAGGTCCTGTCCTTTCACTGGTCTCCTAACTCCCTAAATTCTCCTTTCAGGACCTCCCTACTCTTCCTACCCACGCCACTGGTACCTACATGGACTACCACATCCGGATACTCAACCTCCCTCTTGAGAATACCAAATACTCGATCCGAGATATCGCGGACTTTGGCACCAGTGAGGCAACAGACCATCCGGGATTCTCGATCTCTTCCACAGAACCTCTTATCTGTCTCCCTAACTATCGAATTCCCAATCACTACTGCTCTCCTCTTTTCCCTCCTTCCCTTCTGAGTTGACGCAACCACTGCAACTTGTCCCTGGTAGTTCGAACCATCAACAGTATTCAAAACGATGCACTTATTATTGGTGGGAACGGCCACAGGGGCGCTCTGCTCATTCTGTGTATTCCCCTTCCCTCTCTTGATAGTAACCCAGCTACCTGTCTCTGGACCCTTAGGGGTGACTATCTCCCTGTAACTCCTCTCTATTTCTGGCTCTGCCTCCAGAATGATCCGAAGTTCATCCATCTCCAGCTCCAGTTCCCTAACTCGGTTCGTCAGGAGCTGCAGCTGGATGCACCTTTCGCAGGTGTAGTTATCAGGGACGATTGTGCTTGCCCTGACTTCCCACATCCTGCAAACAGAGCACTCAACTGACCTAACTGCGGCCTCCATTACCTACTCCTTAGGTAATTAGATTAATTAAAGTAACTTACCCAACCTTACCTCACTTGGAGTGAAGCTCTTCCTCCGCCTCTGCTGGCCGAAGCCTCAGGAGCCAAAGCCTTCCTACTCTGTCTCCCTCTATTCCGTAGCCCGCTAAAACGTCGTCCTCTCTTTTAAATACTCCCGCTGCCTCACGGTCCGACTTACACGCGCTTGCGCAGACGTGCCCCGTTCAACTGCCGAAGAAAATCCTATCCCTCACAATACTCTACAGTAATTCCATAAGCCATCTGCCTCACTTTCACCCAAACAGCAAGATGTTTTTCCCGAACCCTTGCTACCGCACTTTCAGTAGTCTTCAGCGGACTTCCCATCCTTTTATCTGTCAACAGTCTTTCCCCTTCTCAGGACGTTCCCCGCTAATGCGACCACATCTGACCTTGCCCCCGTCAAGATTTTAACTTGTGGACAAGTCCGATCTTTCTGCAAAATAATTTAGAACTATCTCTGACAACCGTCCCCAAGGTTCGTCTTGATGACATGTCAATCTCTCGTTCCTTGAGAGAAGGCCCAATGATTATTTCCTTCTCCAACAGCTCCCTCTGCATGTCGATTAAGACTGTAATTCTGGACTCATTTTATACAATCCACCCAGTCTGATCATTGTGCATTATGGGGGAACCACAGGGCGGAGCTCTCCCTGAATTAGTCCATTGAACCCCGCGTTTCACGCCCGTTCTGTCGCTGACACCACGCGGAAATGAAAGTGACCCCCAGAGCACCTTTAGGTTTGTTGTCAGTAGGAAGACTCCTCCCACTCCAATGAGTATGAGCGCGGGGAACAGCAGCAGCGCCGACGCTGTAACAGGGAATAAGAGCGAGAGTGAGGCGGAGATCAGGAGCATTTGACGGCTGATCTCACTCTCTCTTATGAGCACACTCTTCCTCTTCCCTTCTCTCGCGCTCGCACAGTGCACAGACAGACACGGAACCACGCACAGGCACGCAACCACGCACTGACACACCACAGCCACGCATTGGCACACAGACGCGCACTGCTACGTTCCGTCTATTTGAATCACCGTGTAACTTGAAACACTGACAAAGTAACTATGTTGAAACTGTCAAATATTTTAATGTACATTTATTGTACATGGATTATCTTCTTGATGTGGATTATTCTCGTTAATACAGAATAAATTTTGAGATGTTGCGCAGTTATTTTAGCATTGGTTTCAAAATTATATTAACATAATGAAAAATAGCACTCTAGCTACGTGGCAATAAAGGCAACGTGCGGGGGAGCATTTCAGTTACTGCAGCGCCGCTTGGAGGCGAGGGTGACGCACACGTACACAAAACACACCAACGTGCACACAAAGTGCACACACACAGGTACAGGAACACGAAACAGACATAGACAAACACATTACACTCACAAATATATATACACTCATATAGACAAAGATCGGCACGTGCGCCAGCGCAGACAGAAACACAAGAAATACGCAAATAAGCATTCAAACATGATAAATATGGAAACACGTAGACACACTTACAGACACTCTCTCCCTCCCCCCTCACTCTCTCTCTCTCTTTCTTCCTCTCTCTCTCTCTCTCTCTCTCTCTCTCTGTAAATATATAATGGCTCCTTTATAACGTTAACTGCTGACGGAAGAGGTTTTCTACAGTAACATATTTGGGTTATAATTATAGATAACTTGACTTTCCAATGCCATTGCTAAGCAGCAGAATACATGTTATTCTTTCTTGTGTGTGAAAGCTATTGTCTTTCTCGTGCAATGGTCAGAAGGTGCGATAGGAACAGAGAAAGGAGACGCTACGGGAGAGGTGCTGTATGCTAGGCGACGGAACGGACCCCGAGATAGGAATCCGACGCCCAGGGTCCTAGGTGAGGAGACGAGACGAGAACAGACTCGTGTGCAGCGTTTGGTCGATCACCGAGGGTGGTCCCATTCGAGGGTCGGCGGAGTTCGGAGGACATCGACTGGAGGAAAGGATACTTGATTCGTGATCTCCAGCGAATTATTTGTGCACAGAACTGATAAAGTTACTGACTTGGCGCCTTTATTGCATTTGTTTCTACCAACCCATCATGAGAAATACTATTGTCTGTCTCCTTGTAATGTTTCGCTGCTCAGGTAATGGTTTCTCTGTAGCAGCAATGTTTAGGTTATGACTACAGATAACAGCGCGGGTTAGCTAATCAGAGGGATGTTGTTCGTTTTTGTGGGTCTGGAAGCGGGGATATCGCGGCCTTTTGCCGGCGAGAGATGAATAGGGAAGGCGCGAGTGGAGAAAGTTGTTAGACCGCTGGATGAGTGGACTGGAAACAAGGGTCCAAAGGTTCGGGACGCTCGGAGGAGGTCGATGGTGGACGATTGACGTATCAGTAAGCTCCAATGTTCACATTTGACTTTTTATTTTTATTTTACTTCCTCGCCTATATTCAGATTAAGATTTATAAAGTCAAATCATTCGGTGTTCTGCCTGATATTTTGCGCTTCCGATTTGTAACCGGGCAACACATCACGCAGCATTCACACAAAAGAGATTTCTCGGACTGGCCGGACGAGAGACTGTGTCTCCAAGATATACGCGTGCTGACCAAACCTGAGGGTTACAATTGTGGGGGCTCGTCCGGGATTTACTCCGTTGGATTGCCCTGAGCAGTGAACCAGTGGGACCATGCCTTATCACCCCCAGGGTGATCCTCATCCCGAGAGGTTTATTCAACCCTTGTTAGACATACTCGGGATCCTGGAGGTCAGCAAGAAGAGTAGACGGAGTCCACGTATTGGACATCTGGTTCACAATTACAACTGTACTTGAAATGAAGCTACTGGGTATTCGTCATATAGTCTGCTGTTTGAGCGCCAGGCGAGGTTGCCTACTGACCATTGCCGTTTGGCCTGAAGAGGGTGACTTACCACCGAAGACTTATCTGAAGTATGTGTCCGACATGAGAAAGCAGCTGGAAAGGGATCATGAATGAGCGGGGATAGCGGCTGCCGGTCAGAATCGAGGAAATAAGAGGAGCTATGACCAAATAGTGAAGTTTTCCCAACTCCTGCCGAGAGACCGGGTCCTTCTAAGGACTTTGGG
The DNA here is from genome assembly GCF_030028105.1 of Mobula birostris. Classification (NCBI taxonomy): domain Eukaryota; kingdom Metazoa; phylum Chordata; class Chondrichthyes; order Myliobatiformes; family Myliobatidae; genus Mobula; species Mobula birostris. The sequence goes on from NC_092382.1 coordinate 95,820,139, forward strand.
GCTATCTGGAAAACATAAACTGGCTGACTGCTGGGCTGCTACGCCCTATGTGCTGCAGAGTCGAATGGCAAACATAGGATATTTCCGGGTGAAACCAAAGGATGGGAATGGGCCTGACAAGATTCTCCATCGGAACCACCTGCTGCCCCTGGGACAAGAGGTGCAGGAAGACCCAGAGACCGACTTGGAGCCTACACCCAGCAAGAGAACTCTGCGGAAACGCGGGGCGACTGCAGGGCCCACGGCAGGCGAGGTGAGGCCGGACCCCACCTCTCAGAGAGATACTGATTCGTAGGATGAGGACCTGGATGTGTGGTCTATGCTGCCTTTCGCTCACTCCCCAATGATAGAAACACAGAAACACTGAAAACCTACAGCAAATACAGGCCCTTCGGCCCACAAAATGTGCCGACCATGTCTTTACAGTAGGCATCCCAGAACAGAGCCCTGAGGCACACCACTGGTCACCGACCTTAATGAAGAATATGAACTATCGACCACCATTCTTTGCCTTCTGTTGGCAAGTCAGTTCGTGATCCATAAAGCAATGTTCCCTTGGATGCTTAATTCAGGAATGATTGAGGAATAGACTCCCGGACCTTTTCCGCTGAGGCACTGAAGTGCTGGTGGGGGAGGGGTGTGGGCAGCCTTGTTTGCAACGGGACCCTGCAGGGGAGGAAGCTTGGCATGTCCACGGGACAGAGGGATCCGAGTGGCAGGTGGGCACGAGTCATAGATTGGCGGATGCCTCGCCAGGGAGGCCGGAAGTTTCCCCAGTACTGTCTGAACCTGAAGAGTTAGGTGAGGGGGTATGGAGGTCTCAGAGAATTAGGGGACCATCGGATAGGTTGGCATACGTAACTCTGAGGAAACAGAGTGTGAACCCTACCGTTTTGGGGAACTTTGTCACTGCCTCTTGCACCTGAATATCAGGTTTTGTTTTGTAGGAAGGGCTGGCGAATTGAGCACATGACTACATTTGTTGCGGGGAGAGTGTAGCGCGTTGTAATGGCTTCTCCGTAGTGTTTCACTGCTAAGGTAATGGTTTCTCTGTAGAAACAACGCTTGTGTTAAGAATAGATATAACGGGGGCTTTGGATTTTATGTTAGCCAATGAGAGGGATGTTGTTCTCCCTTGTGAGTCTGGGAGCAGGGATTACGCGGTCCTTTGTTGGTGAGAGATGAAGAGGGAAGGCGCGGGTGGAGAGAATTGGTAGACCGGCAGAAGAGAGCACTAAGCCTTACACCCTCTCTTAAAGTGAACACAATAACTCAGTCAGGGAGTTTCTGAATTATTTAGAACGGGTTTTATTGTGAACAAAATGTTTCATCTGTCACCCACAGACACACACGCAGGCTGTCTCCATCTTTCTCTCTTTCTCTCTCTCTCTCTCTCTCTCTCTCTCTCTCTCTCTCTCTCTGTCTAAAACACACACAAACACACAAACACACACACACAAACACACACACACACACACACACACACACACACACACACACACACACACAACCACAAAGTCGTGTGGTTCGACCAAGACTTACCAGTAGACAGAATAGAAAGATATTGACTCACCCGCAGTGGAAAACGCGATCAACAGGGTGCCGGCAGTGAACAGCAATCTGGCGAGAGACAAATCCAACCTTTGACACCCAACCATCACTCCTGCTTCCTCCCATCACTTTCGTTACCCACGGAATCCTGTCCAGCAGATCCAGAGCCCGTTTTCCCAGCTTTGGAGCTCATGAATGGAGCCTTTTCAAACAGGTCATTCCAACTCAGTACAGGTCATTCGCCCTCCGCCTACCCTCTCTTCTCTGTCTGTCTGTCTGTCTGTCTGTCTGTCTGTCTCCCTCTCTCTCTCTGTCTCTCTCTCTCTCCCTCTCTCTCTCTCTCTCTCTCTCTCTCTCTCTCTCTCTCTCTCTCTCTCTCCCTCTCTCTCTCTCTCACTCTCTCTCTCTCTCTCTCTCTCTCTGTCTATCTCTCCCCCCACCTCTCTGTCATTCTCGGTCTGCACCCCATCTCTTCATGTGACTTTGATTGACCCTCCTGACTTCCAGGTTTCCCCCAGCACCACCCACCCAAACCGAGACGAGTCCAGAGTAACGTTACTGCAGGCATGTCCACAAGCATGCTCGTCTTTGAGCCGAACTGGACGGCATGGGAAAGGGGTAATGTTTCAAAGTGGATCCGAAGGGTAGTCGTTTGATCTTTTTTACGAACTAAGCCCGGCACATGGTTCGGAGTGCCAGAGGAAGTAATAGGGCTGGTCCAACTGGAACAGCAAATAGACACTTGCTGTGTGTACGTGAATAGGAATGTTTAAAGTAAAATAGATCAAACGGGGGAATTGCGATTGAGACATGAAAACAATGTTGTCAACATGTCAAAACAGTGTGCCGAGCAGAATTTAAGGAATGGTTCAGAGGGATATAGGCCGAACGCCGGGAAATTGGAGTGGCGTGATCCAGTCGGGCCGAGAGTCTAGTTTCCGTAATTATACTCCATATACATTTCCGCCACAATGCGAACAACACCCAATGCTCATTCGCTTCCCCTGATTGTTCCCGCGGCACAGGCAGCATTCGTCTCCGCAACGCAAGAGGGACTTACATGGCCAGGAGGCGAGTCACCATGATGCCGTAGCGATCCAGCAGTAAGCCGCTGGCGAAGGTGACGAAACTCATAACGAAGTCGCCAATGGTGAAGATGAGGGCGAAGCGTTCGTCCTGTGGTACACAGCTCACTGAAAGGGGGAGAGTGAGCGAGGGTCAAAGATCACATTTCATACTTCAAAGATCGAAGCAAATTCAGTATCAAAGTATTATGTGTAACAATGTGCTACCGTGAGATTCGTTTTTCCTGATGACATTTACAGGAACATAAATAAATAAATACACCATACAATGAAAATCTACACGCAAATAAAGGCTGGCAAACAGCAACGAGCGAAAGAAAACAAAATCTTGCAAATATATTTTCATAAAATAAATAAGTAATCCTGAGGTCAGGAGTAGCAGAGATCTTGAAAGTGAGTCCATAGATTGTGTTGAGTTGAGTGACGTTATCCTCACTGTATCAGGAGCTTGATGACTGAAGGGTAACAACTGACTTTGAACCTGGTACTTTGGGACCTCCGGCCTCTGTGCCGATGGAAAGGCGAGAGAGTGAGGGTGATGGATGGAGAGAGAGGAAAGGATAGGGGTCTGGGATTGGGAATGCAGTTCTGTCTTTAAATTTTCATTGACTCCACTCCGTATCTTTGTATTTACTGGGAAAGCCGTAAGAAAATGAACCTCACGGTTGCGTCACGTACCACGTGACGGGAATGAAGAGCCAGCAGAGATGGAAGACACTTTCGAGTTAGTAGCTACGCAATACAGTAATAGTAATGTAATAGAAATCCTCGTATCTTAAAGTGACCGTCCAACTGTTAGTCTTCGTCTCTCTCTCTGTCTCTCTCTTTCATTCTCTCTCTCTTTTCAAAAGAACATGTCGATGTTAAAGAACTCTGTCTCTCTCTTTTCAAAAGCACAGTTCATAGGGGTAATTCAGGACCGCGTCACAGTAGTGTAAAATGTACTTAGAGAGAGAGAGTGCGGAAAGGGAATGAGAGAGAAAGGGAGTGGAGGGAGAGAGAAAGACAGACAGACAGACACAGGGAGAGGTGGAGGGCGGAGGGACTCTTCTGTTCTCTTTCTAAGGGCTCCATTCATGAGTTCCCAAGCTGGAGAATCCCGGGTCTGGATCTACTGGACAGGACTCCGTGGCCAACGAAAGGGGTGGGAGGAAGCAGGAATGTTGCTTCGGTATCAAAGGTTGGTTTTGTCTCTGGCCAAGTTCCTGAATGGTACCGGCAACCCGTTGATCGAGTTTTTCCACTGCGAGATCGACAATGCCCTCCTGTTCAGTCTTCTGGTAAATCTTGGCCAGAGCTCAATGTCTGCTGGTGTGAACTAGAGGGGGATGGAGAGAGAGAGAGAGAGAGAGAGAGAGAGAGAGAGAGAGAGAGAGAGAGAGAGAGAGAGAGAGAGAGAGAGAGAGAGAGGGGGGCGGAGCTTCCGCCATCTCCACCACCTTTATCCACTTATGCTGTTAGAAAAGACTCTTATTCATTCCTCTGTCTACATCTCACCGACTGTCATTATCCTGGCTTCCCACCCTTCTCCACCGCGCCCTACACTCCCTGCGGTCTGTATCATAGCCCGACACTCACCATTCCTCAGCCCAGAGTGGTTGGATGTGTTCTGCGGGGGGCAGAGATCAGCGAAGTACTCCTCCTTCTTCAGTACAATGACGAGCGAGGGCCAGCCGACTATCATGCCCGCGAACCCAAGGCACTCTATTACCCCAGTGACACAGGTGCAGGACAGCTGAATCTTCTTGCCCAAGCGACCCATTGACGCAACACGCAGCACTCGCCGGGGCGGTCAACTGCACGTCCAACAGAGCGAAGCCCTCTCAGCTCCGGCCACCCGACAGTGCAGGACGCCCTCAGCACTGCCCCTTCTTCGTGAGGTTTACCCCCGGTCGCAGATCCCTGGTGCTGCTGCTTTCCCTCTGTGCTGACCTTCTGTTCTTCCGAGCAGCTAAATCACATAGGAGGAGGAAATGGAATGAAAATTTAGCCGTCATCAAGCAAAAAGGCTGCGTCCTGGTATCCGGTTTCAATCGTACAGGTTAGTGCCAAGCCGGGGTGTTGAGCAATGTTGAACACAGGCTCTGTGTGACATGGAGGCGCATGGAATGATTTACTTCGAAGGGTGAGGCACTGAAGAAAATACACGAGCTGGCACTTTATCCATGATGTCTACGCCGAGCATGACGCCAAACGAAACCACACCTTGCACTCGGACACTATTCATATCACTCCATTCCTTTCCCATTCTGCAGTCTGTCCGAATGTCCATCAAACGCAGCTACTGTTTCTGTTTCCACCAGCGACACTAACAGAGCAATCCGTGCTCCCGGCTCTCACTGCGCATCTCCTTTAGTATCCGATATTTCAAACCCGGGAAAGGAATCTGCCTGCCCACGCTATCTATGCATCTCACGCTTTCCCAAACTTCATGGCCAATGTTGAAAAGTAGGAAAATTGTTCAAATAATAATAAATAAGTATTGGAGAAATAAATACCTACATATGGCATGTACATGAATGCTTAACAGTTGGAGCGGTGTTCTTTTCATGAAATTCTGCACCTTTTTGCTCCAAGCATATCGTTGCTCATTGCGGCCAAAAAGTTCTATTCAAAAGATTCAAAGGAACACCGAAACAAGCCTGATCCATTTTGGAAAAAGGTCCTGTGGACTGATGAAGTTAAAATAGAACTTTCCAACTGTTAAGCCCGGGGCTGGATCAATCATGCTTTGGGCTTGTGTTGCAGCCAGTGGCACGGGGAACAATTACTGGTCGAGGGAAGAATGAATTCAATTACATACTAGCAAATTCTGGAAGAAAACATCACATCGTTTGTAAAAAAAAAGCCGAAGATGACGGCTTCTGCAACAGAATAATGATCCAAAACACCCCTCAAAATCAACAATGGACTACCAAACGAGGAGCAAGCTAAAGGTTTGCCATGGCCCTCACAATCCCCCGACCTAAACATCATCGAGAATCTGTGGATAGAACTCAAAAAAGCAGTGCATGCAAGACCACCCAAGAATCTCACAGAACTAGAAGCCTTTTGCAAGGAAGAATGGGCGAAGATCCCCCAAAGAACAATTGCAAGAATCTCAGCTGGCTACAAAAAGCGTTTACAAGCTGTGATACTTGCCAAAGGAGGTGTTACTAAGAACCAGCCATGCAGGGTGCCCAAACTTTTGCTTCGGGCCCTTTTGCATTTTTGTTATTTTGAAACTGTCAAAGCTGGAATTAAAAAAACAAATCCTCGCTTAAAATATTAAAGACATGTGTGATTTTAACCTTATTCTTTTTGGAAATCAGTTGATCTTTTACACGCTTAGCTATTCACAATAACGGAAATTTTGACCAGAGGTACCCAAAATTTTGCATGCTACTGTATATACGTAGATCTACTTGGTGCAATATGTAGTGAAATGAGCCTTCTTTTTCTCGTTCAGTAGAACTCTTATCAATCTATCTGTCTATCTATCCATTTGTCTACACTGTATGAGTTGTGTTAGACGTCACTGGCCGATCACCCCTGAGCCCCTCATTTTCCCTTTCTGATTGACAGTCCCACCCGTGACGTCGGAAGCCAATCCCTATCCATAGATGCTGCCTGACCTGATGAGATCCTCCAGCATTTTGCGTCTGTTGCTCTGGTTACCAGCACCTGAAGAATTTCTTGTTCTGGTGAACATTAGCAGTTGTGCTCTCACGATAACCTTGTCCTTTCTTAAGGACAACTAAATCGAGTCCTCCGAGTCCAGACCTGATCTCTCTGGGGCTGTGAACTACTCCAGAAGGGTTTCTCTTTTCGGCGCTGGGACACTCAGGCAATAGGATTCAGGCATGGGGAACAGGTCATTTTCTGCCTGCTGTGCGTCCGCTTGCATTTGTTCCAACGCCAACCGTTGTGCTCAGAGGCCGATGCTTCCAGCTTGCTGCACGGTTGTGGTTCAACTCAGCGAGAAAACGAAAGCTCGTGTCAAAGTTAAAGTAATTTTTAAAATCAAAGTCTGTATGTGTCACCATACACTAGATTCAGATGTCTCAACTTGCAGGAATTCACAGGACAATAAAGGAATACAATAGAGATTATGAAAATTGTAACTAGATAGATACATGCATACATACATACATACCCAAACAGACAGACAGACAGATAGATGGATAGATAGGTAGATGGATAGATAGATAATAGACAGGTAGATAGAAAATAGACAGATAGATGGATAGATAGATAGATAGATAGATCACAAGATAAATAGGTAAACAGACGGATGGATAAATGTATAAATAGATAGATAAATAGATTGACGGACAGACAGATAGATAGCTAGATAGATAGAAAGATAGATAGATAGACAAATATATAGATGGATAGATAGATTGAAAGATAGACAGAAAGTCAGACAAATTGATAGACAGGTGGATAGACAGATAGACAAATAGATAGACAGATGCTTAGATACATGGATAAATAGATAGATAGATAGACAGATAGATAATTAGACAGACAGATAGATAGATAGATAGATAGATTTGTTAATAGATAGAGTTCTACTCAACGAGGAAAAGAAGGCTCGTGTCAAACTTGAAGAAATTTTATTACAAAGCACGGACATGTCACCACATTTTACGCAGAGATTCATTTTCTTGCAGTTACAGGGAAATAAAGGACTGCAATGGAGCCGATGGAAACTATAAATAACAAAGACTAACAACAAGACGTGGCAGGTTTTTGGAGACTGGTTAAAGGGAGATTTCAAACTCACATCAGGAAGCAAGTCTTTGCACAGCGAGTTGTGGACACATGGAACGAACTACCTAGTCGTGCAGTTCAGAGTCGTACCCGAGAGACTTTCAAACATTAACACGGTAGTTATTTCAACACACTATGAAAACAGGAGTTTTGCAAGCTTTATGGGCCGAATAGCCGGTTCCTGTCGAAAACTTTCTCATGTTCTAATTTAAAAATCGGGCGTGGGGTAGCGCTGATGAGTCCATTCTCCGTATGTCCTGATGCGCAGTTTGTACTTTTAAATCAAGCAGACTGGTTTCTCCTCTTTTGTTTCTACCTATGGGAGCTTAATTGCAGTTGGAGTACGTACCTTGCTGTCTGTAAGTCACTGCGAGACGCGCTGGAGGTTTTTTAAGTTCAATCCCTGGTCCTTCCCTCACACACGGAAGGCCCTCGGCAGTCTCCGCCCCTCCGCTGCCGTTGCTGCTCGCGCGAACCTATCCCGCTTGCGCAGAGGAATGGTCTCAAGGGGTTGCCGTCACAGTGACAGTCAGCACAGAAACGAACCCTTCGGCCCATCACGGGTATACCGACCCACTTTCCCATCTCGGTGAATTCCTTTCCTCTCCGTTGAGAAGACATGGTAGATTCAGGTCTTTTTAGTCCGATCGCTCCAGAAACGTAGTCGTTGCCACTGATCTCACCACCTTGCCCGGGAGCGATGTCCCAGCTATTAATTACTTTCTGTGTATGAATATAACGTCACTCATCAGACCTCTTTTCGAACACCTTCTTCTCACTTTGTGTCCTCTTTATTTACTCCTCAAATGAAAAGAATTTGGTTGATCTCATCGAATTCCAGATCGTCGTCAGGTTTACGTTCGCGGAGATATGACGTGAGATTTGAGGGGTTTTTTTCGCGGCAGCGCAAATTCATAAAAATCACAAATAGTTGAAAAAATAATCACGTGGACGACGAGGTGTTGTTTATGGTTTCAAAGACCCCTCAGGACAGAAGGTGCTGGAGGCGGAAGAAGCTGAATGTGAGTCTTCAGGCCCCGGTGAGCCTTCCCGGTAGTATGAGCAAGGAGCGGGGATGTCCCAGATGCCGAGGTCCTTGGTGAGAGTTGTCGGTTTCTCAACACGACCTTGGCGGTGGGAAACGTGTTACCCGGCTGTTGGTTCGAGGTGTGAGCGCGTAGGTCAGCGTGTGTCTGAGGAAAGTCGAGCAGAGTTTGTAGAAGAGAGCCGTAGTGTGTCGTGGAAAAAATATAAACGCCGATTTTTCATACCTCAGCGTGTTGTAGGGTCAAAGGCGAAAGACAGCGGTAGAGTTTCAGGGTGCCTGGGTCAGGGGGTCAGACAGAAAATGTCCGAGCGACATAGATTCGGGGAGACTGTCAGGAGGTCAGATGTCAGAGGTGTGATAGGAGGTCAGGGGTCACTGACTGTGGTCATGTCTCAGGGCTTTGAAGGCTAAAATTTCATATACAGGAGAGACGAGGGGAAGAGGGGGAGAGAGAGAAAGAGAAGCAGAGAGAGAGAGAGAGAGAGAGAGAGAGAGAGAGAGAGAGAGAGAGAGAGATGGGGGGAAGATAGTCGGGAGACAGGGTGGACAGAGGGATGAAGGACGGGAATTGTTGGAAGAGAGGGGAGTGGGGTGAAGGAGGGAGTGGGTGAGAAAAGGGGAACGGGGGCGTGAAGAGGAAGTGTGGAAGGAGGAGAGAGAAGAGGATCAAAGAACAAAGACGGAGGAATGGTGGCGCAGAGCGTGGGGAGAGGGATAGAGACGTGAGAAAGGGATGGGCGAGGGTAAGAGGAAATAGGACGGTCGGATGTCTGGGTGTTCTTTTAATTGGCATCATGGACAGCACGGATAAAACGGGCCGAAAGGCCTGTTGCGGTGCTGTTCTGTGCAGCGTGTCGCCCCATGACGTGCAATTTAAACGTGCACGGCATCAGGCATCACGAAAAGAAGCCCTTCGGCCTGTCAGGATCAGACTAGCTCTCTTGCCCATCTTCGCATACTACATTTCTCTGCATTGAGGACAGACGCTTCGATTTAGATGTCTTTGTCACAACGTAGAAATGTTTCACTCCGTCTGTCCTCACTCCACTCTATTGCCTCCACGCTTGGAACACGGTTCTTCTTGCACCCCCACCTCCGACTACCACCCCACTGGTTTCAGCTTCCAACAGGTAATTCCCTGTACATTCCACCATCTGCAATGGGATCCCACCACCAAGCACTTCTCGCCCCCACCCGACCCCACTTTCCGCTTTTTCCAGGGATCGCACCCCACACGACTCCCTTCTCCACTCGACCCTCCCCACTGCTCTCCATCCTGGTACTTCTCCATGCAAACGGAACAAGAGTCAGACCTGCCCCAACACCTCCTCCCTCGCTGCCATTCAGGACCAGAAAATGTCTTTGCAGGTGAGGCGATGCTTCACCTCCGAGTCTGTTGGAGGTCATCTACTGTACCTGGTGCTCCCGGTGTGGCCTCCCGTATATCGGTGAGACCAGGTGCAGATCGGGAGACCACTTTGCCGAGCACCTAAGCTCCGGCACATGGAAGAAAATCGGGATCTTGCCGCAGCCACTCATTTCAATTCCACTTCCCATTCCCATTCCGGCATGCCACAGTCCGCAGCCCTCTCTACTGCCACATCGAGACCACACTCAGGCTGAAGGAAAAATACCTTATATTCCTTCTGGGTAGCCTTCGACCTGATGGCATGAACATTGACTTCTCAAACATCCGGCCATGTTCCCCACCCTCCTTCACAATTCCTTTTCCTGTTCCCTCTCTCATCTCATTTCCTTACCTGCCCATCGCTTCCCTCCGTTGCTCCTCCTCCTTCTCTTCCTTCCATGGTCTTCTATCCGCTCCTATCAGATTCCCCTTCTTCCAGACCTATATCTCTTTCCCCAGTCAACTTCCCAGCTCTTTACCGCGCTCTTTCCTGGTTTAGAATTGCACTTATTCCTCCCCTCTCTCCATATTCCCTCCCTGACTTCTTCCCTTTCCTTCCAGTCCTGCTGAAGGGTCTGGGCCCGAAACGTCGACTGTTTACTTATTTTCTATAGATGCTGCCTGGCCTGCTGAGTTCCTCCAGAATTTTGTGTGCGTGGTTTGGAGCTCCAGCACCTGCAGATTTTCCGTGTTTCTGACGCGCAGTTGTTGCCTCTGCTCCCGCCACCTTTCCCGGGAGCGGTGTCCAGATGCAAACTACTCCCTCTATACAAGTACCCATTCACAATCCCCCCTCCCCCACAACCCCCGATCACTATTAAACCACTATCTTCTCAATTTATAGGATCGGATAGTTAGAAGGCCTATGGGATGTTGGGCTTCATTAATAGGGCGATTGAGTTCAAGATTAGAGAGGTCATGTCGCAACTCTACAAATCTCTGGTGAGAGCACACTGGGAGTATTGTGTTCAGTTCTGGTCACCTCACTATGGGAAGGATGTGGAAGCTATGGAGAGGGTGCAGATGAGATTTACCAGGATGTTGCCTGGATTGGAAAACAATTCTTATGAGGTAAGGTTAGCAGAGCTGGGACTTTTCTCTTTGGAGCGTAGAAGGATGAGAGGGGACTCGATAGAGGTCTACAAGAGTATGAGAGGCATAGATAGGGTGAATTACCAGTACCTGTTTCCCAGGGCACGAATAGCAAACACCAGAGGGCATATGTGCAACGTTAAGGGAGGGAAGTTTACGGGAGACATCAGGGGTAAGTTTTCTAACCTAGAGGGTTGTGGGTGCCTGGAATGACCTGCCAGGGATGGTGGTGGAGGCTGAAACATTAGGGGTATTTAAGAGCCTCTTGGACAGGCACATGGATGAAAGATAAATAGAGGGTTACGGGGTAGTGTGGGTTTAGTACATATTTAAGGAATATATGGGCCGGCACAACATGGAGAGCCGAAGGACCTTTACTGTGCTGTAGTATTCTAGTGTCTAGTGTCTAGTGTCTAGTGTCTTATTCCCTTCTTCGTACACTCCAGAAGCGAAAGAAGTTGCGACAGTTTCCACTAATTGTGTATAATAATCAGATATATTTTCACTGAGATATGGGTCCTACAAGATAGCAGAGTACATTGATGCCTTCCTTAAGCAACTATCTCAAAATCTCCCAGCTACATCAAAGACACTCGCCATTTCTTCCAGGTAGCCAAAGCACTCGATGGACGTTGAGAGCCTGTGCACAATATAGAGACAGCCAGGTGAGACGGGTGTACAGAGGCCGTTAAGGAGATCTTGCAAAAAAAAACAGACAAACTCATCCAGAGAGAGAGCAGACAATAGTGCCAGCTTTTCAGAGGGGTGGAATTTCGAGGATATACCAGTCAGTACCGAGTTGCACGCAGCACCACACTGTGGGGTGGGAGACAGCAGGACCTGGGGCACAAGCTGCAGTGGGGGAGACTGCAGTACGTGCAGATCATGCAGCACCAAACTGTAAGAACAGGAGAATGTGTGTCGGGATGGAGGGACGTTGAATATAAATCAATAAATCAATCAATCAATCAATAAATAAATAAATAATTGCGCTGGTGTGTGTATATGTGTGTGTGGGAGGGGGCAGAGAGAGATGTGTGCGTGAGAGCGTCTGTTTGTGAGTGTGTTTCTGTTTGTGCGTGTGTGTGTGTGTCTGTGTGTGAGTGTGTGCGTGTGTGTGATGTGTGTGTGTGTTTGTGTGTGTGAGAGAGATGTGTGTGTGTGATGTGTATGTGTGTGTGTACGTCTGTTTGTGTGTGTGTGTGTCTGTGTGTGTGACTCTGTGTGTCTGTGTGTGTGTGTATTTCTGTGTGTCTTTGTGTGTGTGTATGAGAGAGAGACAGAGGTGTGTGTGTCTTTGTGTGTGAGTGTGTGTATGAGAGAGAGACAGAGGTGTGTGTGTGTCTTTGTGTGTGTCTGTGTGTGTTTGTTTGTGCGTGTGTGTGTGATGTGTGTGTGTGTTTGTCTGTGTGTGTGTGATGTGTGTGTGTGTGTGTGTTTGTGTGTGTGTGTGAGAGAGAGAGATCTACATGTACAGTGTGATGCAAAAAACTGGCCACCCTCGACTCCGAAAAATCCTTTCCTCGCACAAACAAAACATTTACAGGACTGAATAAGTCTACGATCCACCCCCGTGCTTACCAGTTGGTGAGGGGTTCTTTTCATGAAATTCTGCCCCCTTTTTCCTCCAGACATGCCTTTGCACATCGCGGCCAAAAAGTTCTATTCAAAAGGTTCAAAGGAACATAGAAACAAGCCTGATTCATTTTGGAAAAAGGTCCTGTGGACTGATGAAATTAAAATAGAACTCTCCAACTGTTAAGAATGAATTCAATTAAATACCAGCAAATTCTGGAAGAAAACATCACACCGCCTGTAAAAAAAAAAGCCGAAGATGACGGCGTCTGCAACAGGATAATGAGCAGGCAAATGTCCCTGAGAAGTATAAACGCGCTGCCGAAAAATCATAACATCGAATCGCCCATCAAATTACGCCGCCTTCGGTCACCATAGCAACTTACGAGCTGCTCGGTGCCATCTCCAACTCAGCAGAAATCCAAAAGTTCCTCGTGCCTTAAAGTGACCGTCCAACTGTTAGTCTTCGTCTCTCTCTCTCTCTTTCTTTCTATCTCTCTCTCTTTTCAAAACAACATGTCGATGTTAAAGAACTCTCTGTCTTTCTCTTTTCAAAAGCATAGTTCATAGGGGTAATTCAGGACCTCGTCACAGTAGTGTGTAATGTACTTAGAGAGAATGAGGGAGGAAAGGGAAAGAGAGAGAAAGGGGGTGGAGGGAGAGAAAAAGACAGACAGAGAGACAGACAAACAGACTGACAGACAGACATAAAGACAGACAGAGAGACAGACAGAGAGACAGACAGACAGAGGGAGAGGTGGAGGGCGGAGGAACTCTTCAGAGTTTTACTGTTCTCTTTCAAAGGGCTCCATTCATGAGTTCCCAAGCTGGAGAATCCCGGGTCTGGATCTACTGGACAGAACTCCGTGGCCAAGGAAAGGGGTGGGAGGAAGCAGGAATGTTGCTTCGGTATCAAAGGTTGGTTTTGTCTCTCGCCAAGTTCCTGAATGGCACCGGCAACCCGTTGATCGAGTTTTTCCACTGCGAGATCGACAATGCCCTCCCTGTTCAGTCTTCTGGTAAATCTGGGCCGGACCTCAATGTCTGCTTGTGTGAACTAGAGGGGGATGGAGAGAGAGAGAGAGAGAGAGAGAGAGAGAGAGAGAGAGAGAGAGAGACAGACAGACAGGCAGACAGACAGAGAGAGAGCGGGGGGGAGCTTCCGCCATCACCAGCATCTTTATCCACTTATGCTGTTAGAAAAGACTCTTATTCATTCTTCTGTCTACATCTCCCCGACTGTCATTATCCTGGCTTCCCACCCTTCCCCACCCCGCCCTACACTCCCTGCGGTCTGTATCATAGCCCGACACTCACCTGTCTCATTCCTCAGCCCAGAGTGGTTGGATGTGTTCTGCGGGGGGCAGAGATCAGTGAAGTACTCCTCCCTCTTCAGTACAATGACGGGGAGGGCCAGCCGACTATCACGCCCGCGAACCCAAGGCACTCTATTACCCCAGTGACACAGGTGCAGGACAGCTGAATCCTCTTGCCCAAGCGGCGCATTGACGGAAACCGCAGCACTCGCCGCGGCGGTCAACTGCACGTCCAACAGAGCGAAGCTCTCTCAGTTCCGGCCACCCGACAGTGCAGGACGCTCTCAGCACTGTCCCTTCTTCGTGAGGTTTACCCCCGGTCGCAGAGCCCTGGTGCTGCTGCTTTCCCTCTGTGCTGACCTTCTGTTCTTCCGAGCAGCTAAATCACATACGAGGAGGAAATGGAATGAAAATTTAGGCGTTATCCAACAAAAATGCTGCCGTCCTGATTTCCCGTGCCAGACGTACAAGTTAGTGCCAATGACGGAGCGCTGAGGGATGCTGATTGCAGTTTGTGAAATCAGTTCAGAGTTGAAGTGATTAAAATTAAAATTCTCCTCCTCGATTTAGGAATCTCATGTCTGAAGTCCAGTAACTGTAACTGAACCTGGTGCTGATGCTGCCTTCTCTTTGTAAATGTGCTCAGTGGCGGTGGTCGCTTTTCCTGTGATGAACTCTGCAGGACCGGCAACTTTGTTGCCACTTTTCCTCTCCTGGGTACAGTATTCTTGTTTTCCCATACCAGGGCGTGATCCAGCCAGTTAGGATCTTCTTCCCTGTGCATCTCTGGAAGTTATTAACCTGTTGCTATAACCTTTTCGATTTTTTTTAACGTGTGACAGGATAACCGTTTCCGAAGCTGAAGGGAATGGAACTGGCTTTTAATACTTTATTTTCAATCTCAATCCAATGAGACAGAGACAGAGAGAGATAGAGAGAGAGAGAGAGAGAGAGAGAGAGAGAGAGAGAGAGAGAGAGAGAGAGAGAAGGATAGGGAGGGAGGCCGGGAGAGAGAGAGGGACAGTGATTGAGCGAGGACAGGGGGAGACAGAGAGGGAGAGAGGGAGGGCGAGAGAGAGGGGGAGAGAGGAGAGAGAGAGAGAGAGAGAGAGAGAGAGAGAGAGAGAGAGAGAGATGGAGGTAGAGAGGGGGAGAGAGGAGAGAGAGGGAGAGCGATAGGAGAGAGGAGAGGGAGAGGAGAGAGGGGAAAGGTGAGAGAGAGGAGAGGGGGGAGGGACAGAGAGAGAGAAGAAAGGGAGAGACGGAAGGAAGGGAGAGATTTTAATTTCAGATGCAAACTCACAATTTCATTCTGATAAGAGGCTTCAGATTATGTTTCATGGATGAAATTTTGTAAACAAGTAAACATAGCTTTTTTGTGCTCAAACCTTGTCGCCTCATCGTGGGAAGGATGTGGAAGCTTCAGAGGGGGCGCAGAGGCGAGCTAGCAGGATCGTGCCTGGACGAGAGGGGAAGCCTTCTGAAGACGTGTGAGGCGAGCGATGGCTTTTCTCTCTAGAGCGAAGGGGGATAAGGGTTGACTTGACAGAGGAGTACAGGCTGATAACAGGCTTAGATAAAGTGGGGAGCCAGCGACTTTCTCCCAGGGCGGACATAGCGAATTGGATAAGGCTTCAGCTTAGGGCAATGGTTTTCCTGAGCGGATGCACTTTCTGACCATTCTTCATCAAGAGAGTGAGTAAGCGAGAGAGAGGGGTGGGGGGTGGTTAGAAGGAGAGAGACAGGAGGGGGAGAGAAAGGGCTGAGAGAGAGGGGGGAGGGACAGAGATAGGGGAAAGAGACAGAGAGAGGGGAGAGAGCGAGAGAACGGGTGAGAAAGAGGGAGAGGAGAGAGAGGGGAGACTTGATTTTCGGGTGCAGATGCATTCTTACAATTTCGTTCTAAGATGCTTGAGATTATGTTTCATAGATCGAGTTTTGTAAACCAGAAAACGTTGTCACGTACCCCGTGACGGGTTAAGGAAGCAGCAGAGATGGAAAACACCTTGCAGTCCGGTATTGCTATTAACTAATGCTATTTATTAGTAACTACGCAATACAATAACATAAATGCAGATAAATCAAACAGGTTAGCGAATGATTATATCTATGTAAGTGTGGAATATATATGAAAAACGAGCTTCTTCAAGCCTAGGGATAAATAGATAGTCTTATGATAATGAGTAAAGTTCAGTTCAGTTCGTGGTATTGAGTTGACTAGTGATGGAGAGAGACAAAGGGAGAGATTTTACTCTTCAGGTGAGCTGACGCCGTCGATCTTCCCGTTGTCCTCCGAAATCCTTTAGAAGTCACCGACCGTGACCACAACAAAGGGGACCCTTCTTCTGTGGTGGAGCTGTCAAGCCAGGCGAGGGTTGAACACAAATTGCTCCCCACCGGTCACACCTTCTCCACACTGCGAGAGCCACTGATCGATCCTCCAAAACCCACTTTTTCTGTGGGCACAACAAACCTCATTCAGTGTCCAAAATCATGTGTGTCAGATCTATCATCTGACCACCTATTTATCTCAACGTACTGAGTCCCAAATGTCTCGCAAATAACTCCTCACTTCTCTGTCTGTGGAAGAATGTACAAGCAGGCAATGTCCTTGGGAAAGTATAAGCAAACTGTGAGCAGTCTTTGTCCCCCTCTCTCTCTTAAAAACAAGATGACGGTGTTAAATAACTCTCTTTCTCTCGCTCTCCCCCCCCCCCTCTCTCTCTCTCTCTCTCTCTCTCTCACTTTCTCACTCTCTCTCTCTCTCTCTCTGTCTCTCTCTCTCTCTCTCTCTTTCTCTCTCTCTTCAGAAGCACAATTCGTAGGGGTAATTCAGGACCCCGTCACAAGATAAAAGTCTGAACATTTTTCCTGTTCATTTCTAGTTGCCTCTTCATATGAAGGATGTGGCGGCTTTACAGAGGTTGTAGAGATATACCAGGATGCAACCTAGACGAGAAAATATGTCTTATGAAGCTGTCTTGTGTGAGCTAGGGAATTTACCTTTGGAGCGAAGCGGGATGAGAGGTGACTTCATGGAGGTGTCCAAGGTGAGAAGAGGCTTGGATACTGTGGAGAGCCAGACACTTTTCCCAGGAAGCAAATGGCTCATGCAACGGGACATAATTCCAAGGTGACGGGAGGATAGTATAAGGGGTGTCAGAGGTAAGGTCTTTACACAGAGTGGAGAATTCCTGGAACGCCCTGCCAGTGCTGGTGGTGCAGTCAGGCGCATTAGGGACCATTAGGAAACTCTTGGGTAAGGACAGGGATAATGGAAAACGGAGCGGAGATGAAAACACTGCACTTATCCAAGTGGATGGAGCATCTCGAGGTGAGAAATTATTTTGGAGAAAATTAATACTTTCTCTCGATCATCTCTGGAGAAGAGAATGACAAACAATCTGTAGGCAGAGAATTTCTCTCCCTACTCGCTTTCAACAGGGAAGCCCTTGCTCTGAATCTATGCGCCCTCCCCGTGTTTATTGATGCCACATTCAGACTGATGCAGAAACTGATGTTAGGTTGGGTCACAACGCGTAAGATCGCATCGTTTGCAGAACTCGTCATCCCAAGAGCCTGGTCTAGGGTCGCCCGCAGAGCGCTCATGTACCTAATAACGTGACCACTGACTGCAGGTTCATGGTCTCCCGCTGGTGTTGCCGACCCCCTTCAGCGTTCTCCGTGTGGTGCGTTCAGACATTGTCTCCCGCACAGCATTATTGTAACACGTGGTTAACCGAGCTGCTGTTGCCTTCCCGTCAGGCGGAACTAGTCTGGCCATTCTCCTTTCCCCCTTCCTCATTCTTACCCACAGAACTGCCGCGCACTGGATACTTTCCCGCACCATTCTCTACAAACTCTGGAGACTGCTGTGCGTGAAAATACCAGGAGGTCAGTAGGTTCTGAGATACTCAAACCACCCGGTCCGGCACCAACAATCATTCCACAGTCAAAGTCACTGGATCACATTTCTTCCCCGTCCTGGTGTTTCGTCTGAACAACAACTGAACTTCTTGACCATGGGTAGAAGTCAGGAACAGGAAGGGATCAATTACTCTACTGGGGGTATTCTATAGGCGCCATGGTAGCAGCAGAGATACAGAGGAGCAGATTAGGCGGCAGATTTTGGAAAGCTGCAAAAATAACAGGGTTGTTATCATGGGTGACTTTAACTTCCCTAATATTGAATGTCACCTGATTAGTTCCAAGGGTTGAGATGGGGCAGAGTTTGTTAAGTGTGTCCAAGATGGATTCCTGTCACAGTATGTGGACAGGCCGAGCAGGGGGAATGCCATACTAGATCTAGTACTGGGTAATGAACGGGGTCAGGTCACAGATCTCTCAGTGGGTGAGCATCTGGGGGACAGTGACCACCGCTCCCTGGTCTTTAGCGTCATCATGGAAAAGGGTAGAATCAGAGAGGACGGGAAGATTTTTAATTGGGGAAGGGAAAATTATGAGACTATAAGGCTAGAAATTGCTTGTGTGAATTTGGATGATGTATTTGTAGAGAAATGTACTATGGACATGTGGTCGAGGTTTGGGGTTTGGGGATTTCTTGCAGGATGGTACGGATAAATTTGTCCCGATGAGGAAGATAAAGAATGGTAGGGTGAAGGAACTATGGGTGACAAGTGGGGTGGAAAATCTAGTCAGGTGGAAGAAGGCAGAATACATGAGGTTTAGGAGGCAAGGATCAGATGGGACTATTGAGGAATATAGGGTAGCAAGAAAGGAGCTTAAGAAGGGGCTGAGAAGAGCAAGAAGGGGGCATGAGAAAGCCTTGGCGAGTAGGGTAAAGGAAAACCCCAAGACATTTTTTCAATTATGTGAAGAGCAAAAGGATGACAGGAGTGAAGATAGGACAGATTAAAGATAAAGATGGGAAAATGTGCCTGGAGGCTGTGGAAGTGAGCGAAGTCCTCAAAGAATACTTCTCTTCTGTATTCACCAATAAGAGGGAGCTTGATGATGAGGAGGACAATATGAGTTAGTTTGATGTTCTGGAGCATGTTGATATTAAGGCAGAGTAGATGTTGGAGAAGTTAACATACACTAGGACGGATAAATCCCCGGGGCCTGACGGAATATTCCCCGGACTGCTCCACGAGGAGAGGGAAGAGATTGCTGAGCCTCTGGCTAGGATCTTTATCCCCTTGTTGTCCACGGGACAACGAATGGTACTGGAGGATTGGAGGAAGGCGAATGTTGTCCCCTTGTTCAAAAAAGGTAGTAGGGATAGTCCGGGTAATTACAGACCAGTTAGCCTTACGTATGTGATGGGAAAGCCGTTGGAAAAGATTCTTAAAAAGATAGGATCTATGGGCATTTGGAGAATCATGGCCTGATCAGGGACATCAGCATGGCTTTGTGAAGGGCAGATCGTGTCTAACAAGCCTGATAGAGTTCTTTGAGGCGGTGACCAGGCATAGAGATGTGGGTAGTGCAGTGCAGTTAAGAAAGCTTATGGGGTGTTAGCTTGCATAAGTCCAGGTATAGAGTTTAAGAGTCGCGGGTTAATGACGCAGCTCTATAAAAGTCTGGTTAGGCCACACTTGGAGTACTGTGTTCAGTTCCGGTCGCCTCACTATAGGAAGGATGTGGAAGCATTGGGAAGGATACAGAGGAGATTTACCAGGATGCTGCCTGGTTTAGAGAGTATGCATTATGATCAGAGTTTAAGGGAGGGAGGGCTTTACTCTCTGGAGACAAGGAGAATGAGAGGAGACATTATAGAGGTGTACAAGATTTTAAGAGGAATAGATAGAGTGGACAGCCGGCGCCTCTTCCCCAGGGCACCACTGCTCAATGCAAGAGGACATGGCTTTAAGGTAAGGGGTGGGAAGTTCAATTGGGATATTAGAGGAAGGGTTTTTACTCAGAGAATGATTGGTGCGTGGAATGCACAGAAAGATGGAGGAATTTAAGGTGGGGGCTTATATGGGAGACAGGGTTGAAGGGTCGGCACAACATTGTGGGCCGAAGGGCCTATACTGTGCCGTACTGTTCTATATTCTATATCTACATGAGTCCCTGCCACATGAATGTCTGATTAGATATTTGCGTTTCTCAGCAGGTGTACCGGTGCAGCAAATGAAGTGGGCACTAGCTGTACCTCTGTGACGTCACCCTCAGAACAGCTTGGCTAATTTCTTGAAGCCCTCCCGTCAGGGCCAATACTTCCTACCTTTAGAATTGGAGAGTTATTCGGTAAGACAAGACGTTGTTGCCCCAAATGTCTGCGTTTACCCTATTGCCCTACTCCCCCAGCCCTATTACTCGCTTTTGGCCTTTATCCTTCCAAGTTTTCCTATCCATCTACCAGCATGGAGCTCGATAAAACCTTATGACTGAGGCCGCCTCGATCACTCCTTCTGCATACCGACCGCACTTTGCGTGAAAAAATGTGCCACTCAATTTCCTCTCTGAATGTTTCCCCATCCTTCGTAAATCTGTGGCATCGAGTTTTGGACTTAACCCATCCATATTATCTATGCAATTCTTTCCTCCCTCGGTGGATGTTAATGCAATGAGAGATTCTTGCTACAGTTCGCGTCTCATCCGTGCAGTTAAGAAGAAAACAAATGTTGTAACAAGCAGGTTCCGACGTAGAATTGAATGGACTTCAGGATGTGCGAAATTTGAAACTCCGCATAAGCCTTGTACTGCCTGTCGCAACCGGCAGATGGCAGTAACAATCTTTGCCATCACCATGTGCCAGGAAGCGCGGGTCACTGCCGGCAGGTGGCGGTACTGATGTATGTAATCATAGTCATAGTCGTAGTCATAATTTATTGATCCCAGGGGGAAATTGGTTTCGTTACAGTTGCACCATAAATAATAAATCGTAATAGAACCATAAATAGTTAAATAGTAATATGTAAATTTTTCAGTAAATTATGAAATAAGTCCAGGACCGGCCTATCGGCACAGAGTGTACGACCCTCCAAGGGAGGAGTTGTAAAGTTTGATGGCCACAGGCAGGAGTGACTTCCTATGACTCTCTGTGCTGCATCTCGGTGGAATGAGTCTCTGGCTGAATGTACTCCTGTGCCCACCCGTTACATTATGTAGTGGATGGGAGACATTGACCAAGATGGCATGCAACTTAGACAGCATCCTCTTTTCAGACACCACCGTGAGAGAGTCCAGTTCCATCCCCACAACATCACTGGCCTTACGAATAAGTTTGTTGATTCTGTCGGTGTCTGCTACCCTCAGCCTGCTGCCCCAGCACACAACAGCAAACATGATAGCACTGGCTACCACAGACTCGTAGAACATCCTCAGCATTGTCCAGCAGATGTTAAAGGACCTCAGTCTCCTCATGAAATAGAGAAGGCTCTGACCCTTCTTGTAGACAGCCTCAGTGTTCTTTGACCAGTCCAGTTTATTGTCAATTCGTATCCCCAGGTATTTGTAATCCTCCACCATGTCCACACTGACCCCCTGGATGGAAACAGGGGTCACCGGTACCTTAACTCTCCTCAGGTCTACCACCAACTCCTTAGTCTTTTTCACATTAAGCTGCAGGTAATTCTGCTTACACCATGTGACAAAGTTTCCTACAGTAGCCCTGTACTCAACCTTAACTCCGCATGTAGCTCCGCAAGGGCCTTGCACTGCCAGTCTCGGCCAGGAGATGGGGATAACGTACAAAAGACTGTAAATGAAGCCGAGAGCACGACACTCATCAATCCCAGAATTACTCTCCTCCGACAGCTACCGCAGCAACGGGAATTAACATCAGGAATTCCTTTCATTGAGCAGATCCAGAAGACATTTGAGTGCAGGACTTACGCGCCAACACTCGGCATGGTCATCATTCATTCCCATCGCCCGCGTTTCCAGAAACCCCAGGAAGTTTGTTTCATCCAAACATCCACTCGGGTCTGAATCAATCGTTCCCTGAAAGTGCAGAAAGAAGTGATAGCATCGCAAAAAAACAAAAAAAACCCTGATGAAAACGCATTTCGGGTATCGTGTGTAATTCTGCTCATCCAGAAGCAGGCATGTTCTGGGGGTTGTGGAAATGCTAAAAAGCATGTCTCACGGATGCTGTCTCGATCAGAGGCTTTGAGCTGTAACGTCAGGATGGACACACTTGGATTGTTTTCTCCGGAGCGTTGAAAATTGGGGAAGAGCTGGCACAAGTATATAAATTTAGCACAGACATGTAAGACACTCGGATTCGTTGTCCCAGGGTGGACATTTCATTGTCCAGATGACATTGGACCATAAGATGTCGGAACAGAGTTAGGTCATTTGGCCCGTCGCGTCTCTTCCACTATTTTATCATGACTGATCCATTTCCCTCTCAGCCCCAGTCTCCTGCTTTCTCCCCGGAACTCCTCACGTCCTGACCAATCAAGAATCTGTCCACCTTGGCCTTAAATATACCCAATGACTTGGCCTCCACAGCCGCTTGTTGCAAAGAATTCTACAGAGTCACCACTCTCTGTCCAGAACTATTTCCCCCTCATCTCCGTTCTCAATGGATCTTCCTCCGTTCTGAGGCTGTGTCCCTCGGCCTTCGTTTCTCGCACCACAGGAAACATGTACGTACACTGTATCGAGGCATTTCGACATTCGACAGACCTCAATGAGATCCCCCTCAGTAAGTATAGGTTCAGAGCCATCAAAGGTTTCTCACGTGATAACCCTTTTAATCCCAGAATCACTTTTGTGAAACTCCTTTGAACCCGCTCCAACGTCAGTACGTCCTTTATTAGATAAGGGGCCCAAAATGCTCACGATACTCTAAGTGAAGCCTCACCAGTGCCTTATAAAGCTTCAACATCCCATGTTTGCTTTTAGATTCTGGTCTTCTTGAAATGAATGCAAACATTGTATTTCCCTTCCTCGCCACCGACTCAACCTGCAAATTAACCTTTCAGGAATCCTGCACGAGGACTCCGAAGTCAATCTGCGCCTCAGATTTTAGAATTTCCTCCCCATTTATAAAATAGACTACGCTTTTACTTCTTCTACCGAAGTGCATGACCAAACACCTCCCGACATTATATTCCACCTCCCACTCAATCTGATTGAGGTCTTCTCTAGCCTGTCTGATTCCCTAATTCTACCTGCAACTCCATCTACCTTCACATCGTCCGCACATGTGCCGACAAGGCCATCAATCCTGTCTTCAAAATCGTTAAGTCATAGGGTAAAAAGGAGCGGTCCCAAAAGGGAGCCCATCCCCCAAGTCATTGATACTACAAAAACCACGAGTACCCTGTAACAGACCCCTGTGGAACACCACTAGTCACCCACGGCACACCAGGAAAGGCTTCTCTTATTCTCACTCTTTTCCTCCTGGCAATCGGCCAATGTTCTCTCCATTTTGATATCTTTCCTGTAACACCATGTGGTGGGAATTTGTTAAGCAGCCTTATGTGTGGCACTTTGTCAAAAGGCCTTCTGAAAATCCACCGATTCTCCTTTGTCCAGCCTGCTTGTAATTTCTGCAAAAGAATTCCAACCGATTTGTCAGGCAACATCTTCCCTGGCAGGATGACGAGGGGTAGGGTGAGATCAAACGTGCGTGGAATGGAAGATATGCGGTTGAGGGCAGCGTTGATCGGTCTCTTTGATTATGTACCCGGAAACCACAACCTTAACAGTACAATCCACCATCTTCCCAACCACTGGCCTATAATTTCTTTTCTTTTTCAATATTTTTATTAACTACTGGCATAGATGAATACAAAATACAGTATGGTACTATGGAAACAGAAACAAGATTGAATTTCCCCGTGACTATATATTGTAAATTAACCAAAACATTCAAAAGGTATATTTTATTCTAATCTGAAGCAAAAACAAAACCCCATAACAAAATAGCAAAAAGAGAGAAAAAAAAGAACAAAAAAGCTGTTTGGTTAATAGAAAAGAAAAAAATCTGACACATAGTCGTAAATTCAAAGATTTATTAGCCATCCTCATTGCTGACCAAATCGAAAATCGTAAAAGTAGTTCCAGAAACGTCCCCATAATGTGAAAAAAATCTTGTCTAGGTATGGAAATAAAACACCTAATCTTCTCTGGATTTAAACATGACGTAACATCAATCAACCAATGGGCATGAGTAGGCGGAGCGGCATCTTTCCATTTAAGCAACAAAACTCTTCTGGCTAACCCCAAGGCATTCTTCAATTATGTGAAGAAAAAAAGGATGTCAGGAGTGAAGGTAGGACCGATTAGAGATGAAGGTGGGAAGATGTGCCTGCAGGATGTGGAAGTGAGCGAGGTCCTCAATGAATACTTCTCTTCGGTATTCACCAATGAGAGGGAACTTGATGATGGTGAGGACAATATGAGTGAGGTTGATGTTCTGGAGCATGTTGATATTAAAGTAGAGTAGATGTTGGTGTTGTTAACGTACATTAGGACTGATAAGTCCCCGGGGCCTGACGCGATATTCCCCAGGCTGCTCCACGAGGAGAGGGAAGAGATTGCTGAGCCTCTGGCTAGGATCTTTATGTCCTTGTTGTCCACGGGAATGGTACCAGAGCATTGGAGGGAGGCGAATGTTGCTCCCTTGTTCAAAAAAGGTAGTAGGGATAGTCCGGGTAATTATAGACCAGTGAGTCTTACGTCCGTGGTTGGAAAGCTGTTGGAAAAGATTCTTAGAGATAGGATCTATAGGCATTTAGAGAATCATGGTCTGATCAGGGACAGCCAGCATGGCTTTGTGAAGGGTAGATCGTGTCTAACAAGCCTGATAGAGTTCTTTGAGGAGGTGACCAGGTATGTAGATGAGGGTAGTGCAGTGGATGTGATCGATATGGATTTTAGTAAGGCATTTGACAAGGTTCCACACGGTAACCTTATTCAGAAAGTCAGAAGGCATGGGATCCAGGGAGGTTTGACCAGGTGGATTAAGAATTGTCTTGCCTGCAGAAGGCAGAGGGTGGTGGTCTAGGGAGTACATTCAGATTGGAGAATTGTGACTAGTGGCGTCCCACAAGGATCTGTTCTGGGACATCTAGTTTTCGTGATTTTTATTAACGACCTGGATGTGGGGGTAGAAGGGTGGGTTGGCAAGTTTGCAGACGACACAAAGGTTGGTGGTGTTGTAAATAATGTAGAGGATTGTCAACGATTGCAGAGAGACATTGATAGGATGCAAAAGTGGGCTGAGAAGTGGCAGATGGAGTTCAACCCGGAGAAGTGTGAGGTGGTA
The DNA here is from genome assembly GCF_030028105.1 of Mobula birostris. Taxonomy (NCBI): domain Eukaryota; kingdom Metazoa; phylum Chordata; class Chondrichthyes; order Myliobatiformes; family Myliobatidae; genus Mobula; species Mobula birostris. The sequence goes on from NC_092382.1 coordinate 95,845,160, forward strand.
CACTTTGGAAGGACAAACTCCAAGGCAGAGTACAAAATAAATGGCAGGATACTTGGTAGTGTGGAGGAGCAGAGGGATCTCGGGGTACATGTCCACAGATCCCTGAAAGTTGCCTCACAGGTGGATAGGGTAGTTAAGAAAGCTTATGGGGTGTTTGCTTTCATAAGTCCAGGGATAGAGTTTAAGAGCTCGATGTAATGATGCAGCTCTATAAAACTCTGGTTAGGCCACACTTGGAGTACTGTATCCAGTTCTGGTCACCTCACTATAGGAAGGATGTGGAAGCATTGGAAAGGGTACAGAGGAGATTTACCAGGATGCTGTCTGGTTTGGAATGTATGCATTATGATCAGAGATTAAGGGAGCTAGGGCTTTACTCTTTGGAGAGAAGGAGGATGAGAAGAGACATGATAGAGATGTACAAGATAATAAGAGGAATAGATAGAGTGGATAGCCAGCGCCTCTTCCCCAGGGCACCACTGCTCAATACAAGAGGACATGGCTTTAAGGTAAGGGGTGGGAAGTTCAAGAGGGATATTAGAGGAAGGTTTTTAACTCAGAGAGTGGTTGGTGCGTGGAATGCACTGCCTGAGTCAGTGGTGGAGGCAGATACACTAGTGAAGTTTAAGAGACTACTCTACAGGTATATAGAGGAATTTAAGGTGGGGGCTTATATGGGAGGCAGGGTTTGAGGGTCGGCACAACATTGTGGGCCGAAGGGCCTGTACTGTGCTGTACTATTCTATGTTCTCTGTTCTATGTTCTATGTTCTAAAAGAGAAATAAAACCAAAATATGCAAATCATTCGGCTTAACAGTAAAATCATTTCCTCCAGCAATGCCAAACAAGACAGTCAGAGGGTTGGCCTGTAATTTCAAGCAAATGAAAATCTGCAGATGCTGGAAATCCAAGCAACACATGCAAAGTGCTGGAGGTACTCAGCAGGCCAGGCGGCGTCTATGGAAAAAAGTACAGTCGGCGTATCTGGCCGAGGCCCGACAGCAGGACTGGAGAAAAAATGCTGAGGAGTAGGTTTAAAAGCAGACGGAGTGGTTGGAGAAACATAGGGTGATAGATTAAACTGGGAGGCGGAGGAATGAAGTAAAGATCTGGGAAGTTGATTGGTGAAAGACATACAGGCTTGGAGAAGGGAGTGCCTGGTAGGAGAGGACAGAAGGCCATGGAAGAAGGAAAAGGGAGAGAAGCACCAGAGGGAGGCGATGGCCAAACCCAGAGAAAAGGTGAGAGAGGGAGAGGGGGAAGAAGAATGGTGAAGGAGAGCGGGGACATAACAGGAAGTTCGAGAAGTCGCTGCTCACGCTTTCAGGTTGGAGGCTACACAGATGGAATATAAGATGTTGCTCCACCAACCTGAGCGTGGCCTCATCGCGGAAGAAGTCATGTCTTGTTAATGAGGGAAATGGGGGGAGAATGGCTAGACCAGTTCGAGCTGACAGGAAGGCGAAGGCAACTCAAATAACCACGTGGTACAACAATGGTGCGCAGAAGTCCATCTCCGGCAGCACATCTCGGTCAGTTTGCTCTCAGGAATGCGGCTTTTCATTCCAGAACGAAGGGGATGTCCTCCTTCTTCAAAGAAATGGGCTTCCCTTCCTCCACAATCAACGCTGCCCTCAACCGCATCTCTACCATTTCACACACGTCTGCCCTCACCCCATCCTGCCGTCAGCCTACCAGGAATAAGGTTCTTCTTGTCCTCATCCATCACGCCAGCATCCTCCGCGTCCAGCACATGATCCTCCGCAACTTCCGTCGTCTACCAGCAAGCACATCTCTCCCTCTCAAATTCCACGCTCCCCCCGCCCCCGCACCCCACCAACTTTCTACATTCCGCAGGGCTCGCTCCCTACGCGCCTCCCGCATTCATTCGTCCCCGCTGATCTCCCTCCTGGCTGGTACCCTTGCAAGCGGAACATGTGCTACATCTGCCCCACACCTCCTCTCTCACTTCCATTCAGGGCACCAAACAGTTCTTACTGCGACCGGGTCTCCCGCTGTGGCCTCCTGTATATCCGTGAGAACCGACGTCGATCGGGAGACCGCGTCGCCGTGCACCTATGCTCTGTCCGGCAGAGAAAGCGGGATCTCCCAGTGGCCACTTCCCATTCCTATTCCGATATGTCCATCCAAGGCGATTAACGGGTGGCATGTTGCCTCCTGGGAGCCAGGGCCAGGAACTCTCGGATGGACCCCTCGGTATTCTGATCTCGGGAAGTGAACAACCAGGGGTCGTGTTCCATGCAGTGGCAATGTCAAAGGTGACGAGCTCCTGAACAGGGAGTGCAGGGGGTGAGGAGCTAAGATAATCGACAGGACCTCTGTGGCTGTGATCTCAGGATTGCTACCCGTGCCAGGTGCTAGTGAGCCCGGAACTAGGTAGATTATACAGTTTAATGCCTGGCTCAGGAGTTGGTGCAGCAGGGAGGGCGTAGGATTTTTGGATCATTGGTCTCACTGCCAGAGAAAGTGGGAGCCGCACAGAAGAGACGGCTGGCTCCTGAACTGGAGGGGGACTAATATCCCCGCAGGAAGGTTTGTTAATACTGCACAGCGGGGTTTAAACCAGAGTTGCAGGGTGATAGGAAGTAGAGTACCGGAACAGAGAGTCTGTGGAGCCAGATATTGGAAAGACCTAGGACAAAGTCAGGAACCGAAAGGTTGAGCATAGTGCGACTAGTGTCCTGGGCTGCGTATTTCCAAAGCAACAGGTACCGCAGGAAAGGAAGATGAGCTCGTCATGGATCAAAACCTGGAATGATGATGTTGTAGACATTACTGGGGTTTGGCTGCAGGAGAGGCAGGGCGATAGCTCAATATTCCGTGGATGCGGTGCTGTAGACTTGACGAGGCTAGAGGAAGGGTGGCGTTACTGGTCAGGGAAATTGTCACGGGTGAGCTCCGTCAGGACAGATTAGAGAATTGGGTGGAATTGAGAAATAGAAAAGTTGTGACCACGTAGATAGGGCTATATTTTAGACCACCCAACAGTCCTAGGGGTTTAGAGAAACACTGTTCTAATTTATAGCGAGAGGATTCGAGTACAGGAGCAGGGAGGTACTACTGCAGTTGTACAAGGCCTTGGTGAGACCACACCTGGAGTATTGTGTGCAGTTTTGGTCCCCTAATCTGAGGAAAGACATCCTTGCCATAGAGGGAGTACAGAGAAGGTTCACCAGATTGATTCCTGGGATGGCAGGACTTTCATATGAAGAAAGACTGGATGAACTGGGCTTGTACTCGTTGGAATTTAGAAGATTGAGGGGGGATCTGATTGAAACGTATAAGATCCTAAAGGGATTGGACAGGCTAGATGCAGGAAGATTGTTCCCGATGTTGGGGAAGTCCAGAACGAGGGGTCACAGTTTGAGGATACAGGGGAAGCCTTTTAGGACCGAGATTAGGAAAAACTTGTTCACACAGAGAGTGGTGAATCTGTGGAATTCTCTGCCACAGGAAACAGTTGAGGCCAGTTCATTGGCAATATTTAAGAGGGAGTTAGATATGGCCCTTGTGGCTATGGGGGTCAGGGGGTATGGAGGGAAGGCTGGGGCGGGGTTCTGAGTTGGATGATCAGCTATGATCATAATAAATGGCGGTGCAGGCTCGAAGGGCCGAATGGCCTACTCCTGCACCTATTTTCTATGTTTCTATGTTTCTATGAAACACACTGTCAGTATAGAAAGTGATTTGAACATTTCACAAATCGATAGGGAATCCATGACTGTAAAAGTTCTAGAGCTTTTCAAATGCGTTCAGGAAGGTTTCCTGCATCGGTACACAGAGGATCCAGTGAGAGAGCGTGCGAGGCTGCATCTGCTATTAATGAATGAGACAGGGCAGGTGACAGACGCGTGTGTAGGGGAACACTTTACATCCAGTGACCACAGTGCCATTCGTTCCTAAGTTAATATACAACAAGGTAGGTGTGGTCCGCGGACTGAGATTCTAAAGCGGAGAAGGACCAATTTAGACGGCATCAGTAATGATCTGGCAAGTGTGGATTGGGACCGGCTGATTTCTGGCAAATGTGTAATTGGTCCAGCGGAAGATCCAGATGGCACGCCGTGTGTGGAGCCAACACAGCTGGTGGAGACTCTGCATGCTCTCCTCACATCTGCATTGACCCGGAAGACAGATACAAATTCTGTAGAAGTCAGGCAAGGCGGCATCAACTTCATGGACCCTCTACAGATTACAGAGGAGGAGGTGTTTGCTACCCTGATTCAAATCAGGGTGAATAAATCGCACAGGGCCTGAAAGGTGTTCCCTCGGACCCCGCGGGAAACTAGTGCAGAAATTGCTGGGGCCCTAGCAGAGATATGTAAACCATCCTTTGCGATCGTAGAGGTACCAGATGATAGCCGATGTTGTTCAATTGTTTAAACGAACTTCTGAACAGAAACCAGGAATTTATAAGCTGGCGAGTCTGACATCAGTTACGGGGAAGTTATTTGAAGGTACTCTACGAGACCGGATATATAAGTATTTGGATATACATGGACTGATTAAGGAAAGTCAGAATGTCTTCTTGCGTAAATACGAGGAATCCTGCAGATGCTGGGATTTCAAGCAATACACATCAAAGTTGCTGGTGAACGCAGCAGGCCAGGCAGCATCTCCAGGAAGAGGTACAGTCGACGTTTCGTGCCCAAATCCTTCGTCAGGACTAACTGAAGGAAGAGCTAGTAAGAGATTTGAAAGCGGGAGGGGGAGGGGGAGATCCGAAATGCTAGGAGAAGACAGGAGGGGGAGGGATGGAGCCAAGAGCTGGACAGGTGATTGGCAAAGGGGATACGAGAGGATCATAGGATGGGAGGCCTAGGGAGAAAGAAAAGCGGGAGACTAGTCAAGAGGGTTCAGTCACTTGTCACTCAGAACGAAGTAGTAAATTGGTATGACGTTGACTTTGTGGAAGAGACCAGAAAGCGATAGCAGATGGCTCCCTCTCTGACTGGAAGCCTGAGGCCAGCGGTGTGCTGCACGGATCGGAACTGGGTCCTTTGTTGTTGTCATCTATAACAATGATCTGGATGACAATGCTGTTAACTGCACCAACAGATCTGCGGATGACACCCAGATTGGAGCTGTAGCCGACAGAGAGGAAGGCTCTCACGGTCTGCAGAGGGATCTGCACCAGATGGAAATGGCAGATGGAACTTAATTGGACAAGTGTGAGGTGTTGCACTTCGGTAGGACCAGCCAAGGTAGGTCTTACAGAGTGAACGATAGGGCACTGAAGGCTCTGGTAGAACAAGGGATCTGGTGGTACAGGAACGTAATTTGTTGAAAGTGGTATCACAGGTGGGATTGCAAAGGAAGTTTTTTGGCACATTGGCCTTCATAAATCAATACATTGAGTACTGGTATTGTGTTGAAGTTGCACAGAACGTTGCTGACGCCTGGTTCGATGTACTGTTTGCAGTTTCCGCCAGCTTCCGACAGGAAAGATGTAAATAAAGTTGAAAGTGCGCGCAGAAAATTTAACTAAGATGTTGCCGGGACTGGAGGACCTGAGTTAGGAGTAAAGATTGAGTGGGTATGGTCTGTACTCTTTATAATGTAGAAAACAGAGAGGAGATTTGATAGAGGTATACAAAGTTATGAGGGGTATAGAAGCAGACTTTTTCCTCTTATGTTGGGTGGGACTACAACCAGAGGTCATGGGTTGAAGGTGAAAGGTGAAAAGTTTAAGGGGAACATGAGGGGAAACTCCTTCGTGAGATGTGCAATGAGCTGCCGGTGCAATTGATTCATCCGAGATCGATTTCAGCGTTCAAAGAGAAGTCCAGACTGTTTCATGGAAAGTTGGGATGCGAAGGGCTGTGGTCCAGGTGCGGGGCGTTTGGAACAGGCAGTTTAAATGGTCTCGGCATGGGCTAGATGGGCCGAATGGCCCGTCTCTGTCCTGTTTTTCTGTATGACTGTATAACTACAGTCATTGCTGTTCTGTCGTCATTCCTGAGTGCGTCCCTTTCCCATCAACTTCTCCCAGTTCTTTTCTCATGTCTGTTCCTCCGCTGTGATATTAATACATCTGACCTCAGCTCCTGCTTCTCACATTGAAGGGTGGTTGTGGTAACTGGTCACAAAGGCTTCCTGTACCTTCATCTCTCTCTAACCAATACCGGTTCATTGCACAACACCCAATCCAGAATAGCCGATCCTACCACCTCCCCTTCCCCACATCCCCCTCCGCCGAAGCACCTCCCAGTGGGTTGACGGCGAGATGATCCAAACAGCCAGCTTGCAGGCATTCGCCGCCCCCCTCTTGGGATCAACCACCAACCAGACTTTCCCCATCTACCAGCGCATTGCCCTTTTGACGTGTATTTGCTTTCTCTATTTTCGATTTATAGCCCACGTCTTTGCTACTGTTCAGAGGCCTGTACATGGTTCCCGTCAGGGTCAATCTACACTTGCACTTCCTTCGCCCTACCCACAAGGATTCTACGCCTTCCGATCTTGTCAGTTCCTTCTGATGATTTGCTTTAATGTTTCTTTTTTTATTTGCCAACAGAGCCACACTTCCTCCTCTGCGTCCCTGCCCGTTCTTTCAATGCAATGTGTATCCTTGGAGGTTATGCTCCCAGCTGTAATCCTTTTTTTCAGCTCGATCCTGTGATGCCCACGATGTCAACCAGGCCACTTTATGAATGCACTACAATTTCATCTGCCTTTTCCCGTATACTGCTGCATTCAACTGCAACCCCTTCAGTCCTGTATCCAACACTCTTTCCGATTTTGTTCCCCTTTTACATTGCAACTCAACCTGTTGACTGCAATTTTGCCCCTATCATCACCCTGTCTTTGCTAGCATGCGTTTAGGGGTGGTGGACTCGGAGGGAGATTTGCGGTTTTTTTTTAACACAGCGAGGGATGAGTGTGAGGAATGGAGTGCCTGTGTATGTGGTGGAAGCGTATATGTTGTTGGTGCTTAATTTGTAACCCAGCTGAAATACTCCAGAACCTCCAGGACCGACCAGATGCAGACACAGACATTCGCCAGGGAGATGTTTCAAAGTTCAAAGTAAATTTATTACCATGGTATGCATACGTCACCAATTACTACTCGGCAATTCGCCTTCATTCGGAAAAAATGTTCATGTAGAAAAAAAAATCTATTCTTAACAAAGACTGGCGAGCATTGAATATTCAGAACAGGACAAATCGTGTAAAAAAAGTAAATAAATAAATCCGAGAACAGGAGTTTGTGGAGCTCTTCAAGGTGAGTGGATGTAGTCAGTTCCGCGTTGAGGTGAGTGTGGTTGAACGCTGGAGCGCTGGATGATTGTCCGGTCACCTGGTGTTCCTGAACATGCTGGCGTGGGACCTGAGGCTCCGAGCCTATGGGAGTAGCGAGAGGATAGAAAGTGGCCCGGATGGTGGGGACCCTTGATAATGGGGACTGATTTCCTGCGGCACCACTCCTTCTAGTTGTGCTCAATGGTAGGGAGGGTTTTTCCCCCTGTGTTAAAAATTGGACTGTAGATTATGCCGTCCTGAGCATCGGTGTTTCGATCTTACGATGCATGAGAAACGGAAGCAGCGTGGTCTCAAGTCCCCAACCCCCGCGCAACATTCTGACACATGGTGTCCAGACAATTGTGTACAAACTTGTTCAAATAAACGTGAGAGAGGGAGAGAAACATGAAAGGGGACCGAGAGACAGATACGTGTTCGAATTCCCCTGGATGTGCTTCACCTGGGGGTGGGGGCACAGAGTAATTTTATTGTGGGCACGATCTGTCTCTAGTTGTTTCTCAATTCTATGGATGGACGGTGCGGCGTCCTCGGCACGGTAAGTGGACACGCCCTCCCCGTAGCACCGCGACCACAACTACCCACAATTCTTCACGAGTCGCCGAACCGATGATTTAGAGAGGCGTCACGTGACGTCACTGCGCTTATATTCTCCGCCACCACAGGAGCAGGGGAGAGAATTTCCCGGCCATCCGACACAGGGATGGGGAGGGGTTCCTTTCGTTAGAGGGTGGCGAATATGTGGATCTCAATGCCACTGGTGACTGTGGAGCCCGAGTCATTTGGGTCTGTCTAGAGCGGAGGCTGCCAAACTCTGGGCTAATCGGGGCGTCGAAGGTCACGGGGGGAAGGCATGAGAATGAGGTGAGAGGGATAATAATTCGGCCGTGTCGGAACGGCAGTGCAGATGGACTGAATGGCCGAATTATTCTCCAACAGTAGGTCCTATGGCCTTATCATCTGTACACCAGTGCGGCCACTCTCAAGGATCTATGGGTGATCACACCCACCCCCCGCCCGTCGCCCCAGGCAATGTCCATCTGTTTATCAGCGGTCCCAGCGTCCTTCCCCAGAGCATGGACATCACCGCACAGGAATGAGCATTTCGAGCCACGACGATCTGGTGCCAAAATAGTAAATCTAGTCGTTGCTCGCCTGTGTCAGCTAACCTCTGCTGCCTGCGCGATGCTCTTAGCCCTCCATTCCCTGGACGTTCATGTCCCCGTCTCAGAGCCCCTTGCGGTACGTTTGCCTCTCCCACAACTGCTAACGCAATGCAGGCACAGCTCTCCGGGCAGAAAAATTGCCACGATCATCTCCTTTGAACTTGCGCGCTTCTCACCTGGAATGTCTACCTTCCAATCATATCCTGGAGGGAAAGGATATCAATCTATTCCATCAACGCTTCTCAGACTCCCTCAGGGTTATATACACACATATACCCACACACACACACACACACACACACACACACACACTCCAAGGACCAGTGAAATCAAACCGAGCATGTCCTCATCCTACAGGAGGCTCACCGGCCTCTCGTGATTTCGGAGGCACTGCCTGCCTCAGTCAGCCGGAGAGCCGTGTCGGCTGGAATCGGGGCCTTACGCGCTGCCTCCCGGACCCGGTCGCCCAGTCCCAAGGGTAGAGCCAGGACTGAGAGTCGTCCGACCGTCCTCCAGCTTCCGGCTTTCGGCTCAAGAGTTAACACTGACTGCTGAAACAAAACTGGTCGGTTTCAACAGGTGCATTCAAAGTCAGAGAAATGTGGACAATACACATCATTAAATTCTTTTTCTTCACAAACATCCACGAAAACAGGGGAGCGTCCCAAAGAATGAATAACGTCAGAATCACAAAGCAGACCCCTCCCTCCAATCTCCCCCTCCCGCCGATAAGCAGCAGCAAAGCAGGGACACCCTCCACTCCCCACCAGAAAAAAAGCATCTGCACCCTCCACCGAGCACTCGGGCGTGCAGTGAAGCATCAATAAAGACACAGAGTTGCAGTACCCCAAAGACGACTCGTTCACATGGTTACAGAAACAACGTGAAGAACCCTTCTACACCTGCGGTGTTCCTGAGTTTCCATCCGGGTCTTTCATGGCGACCAAGGCTAGACCAAGATGGAAGCCCTTCGTTGCTGCCTTAAACGCTAGTGGCGTAACGGGTACTAAGTGCAGCTCAGCCTCTCTAATGTTAGCTGCATCCGGTAAAACCCTGTCAAAGGCCTCCACATTCTTCCAGCAAAGGGACTAAACCTTTTTAGCAATGCTCCCCAATTAGAGGTTTATAAAATTGTGCCACGCAGCACGCCAACTGTTGAACTCAATGGCCCGACTGAAATAAAAAGGCAAGCATGCGATCCGCTTTCTTTAATAGCCTATCGACCTGTTCAGCGAACGTCCAGGGATCAATGTATTTGCAGGGTGTGATAACCGTCCTGAACACAGTTGGGTATGCGAGCAGATATAACAGCATTTACGAGCCATTGACGTTCACACTTGAACACGTGACCAAAGGAAGCGGTGTAGGCAAACTCAAACGGAGCATTACCAGGCATTGATGTTCACACTTGAGCACTCGGGGAGGGACAGTGGTGGAAGTAGAGGCGAGAGGAACGTTTAAGAGGCATTACGGGGGTCAGGAAATGGCGGGCGATGGATCACGTTTAGTGGCCAACATCAGTTAGACTGGCGTCATGGTCGGCGCAGGAAAGGCAGCCGAGCTGAAGGTACAGCGCCCTGTGCCGTGCTCTACCGACAACTGCTTCCTGAGTGTCCGGGAGTGACCACGAGGAGCGTTTGGCAACTTTGGGCCTGTACTCACTGACTTCCAATCTGCGCCCTGTAAGGCATGAAAATGCCCGACACAGGCCTCTCATGGTCTGAGCTGACGTTCCCTCCCCACTGGGACTTAGAAGAAAGCGTGTCGGGGTGGGGGTGGGATATCCTATTGAAGTCCACCGAATGCTGGAAGGAGTAGATAGTGTGGATGTGGAGAGGATGTTGCCTACGTTGGCCGTATCCAGAACTGGAGGGCTGGAATGCTCTGCCACAGACTGCGGTGGAGGACAGGTCCGTGGTTATACTAAAGGCGGACGTGGACCGTTTACTGATCGGTCAGGGCATCCAAGGACAAGGCGAGAAGGCAGATGTATCGAGGTTGAGGAGGGTTCCGGGATCAGCCGTGATGGAACGGCGGAGCATGGTCGATGGGCTGAATGGCCTTATTCTGCTCCAGGTGTCCTATGGTCTTATGGTCTATGTCCCGTTACGTTCGAGCAACTGAAATGTCGGTCCGGAGTATCCACAGTTCTCAATGGAGAATCCGGAGGTCACTGTCTCAGCACAGGAGACGCAACGATACCGACAAAATGGCAAGGCTGGGCGAACAGAAGACCGTGAGTCAATGAGACATAAGAGACAATTAGGCCATTCGGCCTATCGAGTCTGTTCCGCCCTTACATCACGGTTAATTTATGATCCCTGCCAACCCCATTCTCCTGCCTTCTCCCCGTAACCTTTGACACCCTTACTCATCAAGACCCCGAATACCCCCACTTTAAATATACCCAATGAGTTGCCCTCCACGACCGTCTGTGACAATGATTTCCACAGATTCACCACCCTCTGGTTGAAAAGGTCCCAGACATCCCCAGTATCCGCTCCACGTCTACTCCACCTCGGGCTTTCCATATTCGATCGGTTCCAATCAGATTCCCCCCGCCCCCATTATTCTGAACTCCAGCTGGCGAGCAAACGCTCCTCTTGCGTTAACCCTTTCCGTGCCGGCGGATCATTCTTCTGAACCCTCCCCACTGCCAGTACCTCCGTCCTTAGAGAACCAGGACCAGGTCCTGCTCTGAAGTCCAATGATCTTAAGGAAATCTCCCACCCCTGAGCGTGGCTACTGATAACTTGCTACGTCCGTGAGGTCCGGAGTCGGCGAGTTCCCTCCCGTTCCTCTCACCCTGTGACCAGGTTCGGACATGGACCAAGTGCGGAGTGAGAGAGACACTGAAGCGGGTCGATATTTCACAGGCTTTAGTACGAACAGTGTTAAAGGAAAACAAAACAATAAACGCTCGGGCAAACAGGGCCGTTAACTAAAACTTTCAATTGGAGAACGAAGTAGGGAACCCCAACAGACTGAGAGAGCGGGGAATCCCGGGGGGCCTGGGAACCCCAACAGACTGAGAGACCGGGGGATCCTGAGGGGCCTGGGAACACCAACAGACAGATCAAGAAATCTCGGGTGGGGCCGAGAGGGAGGCTTGGGAGTCCAAGTGGGGGAAAACATTGAAAAAAACCGTAAACACATTAAGCTTTGGAATCGATCGGAGAAAGAAAATCCTGGGAACATAGAGAAAAGTCCTTGGGAAAACTTGAAACCATGAAACTTAAAACCTAGCGAAGGAACCTTTTCAAATCTTGTTCACAGTCTTTTATTTTTCACAATTTTTTTCCAGAGACAATCAGGATATACACTTTGTTTTACAGATCAAAGCAGCATGGTGCGGGGGGGGGGGCGGTTTCTTTCATCGCTAAGCTCGCCGGTTCTCTGTAGATCTGTTTCATTTGCTGCATGAAAGATCAATTTTCCCAGTCTGTACCATGACTTTCACCAAGGGTTTAAAAATACTCGATAGGGCTAAGAGACATCAGTTTCCTCGCTGGTCACTTGGGCATTTCTCATTGCCAGAGGCCTGCAGCTGTCTCCAGTAGTCCTCTTGCTCAGTCGGTGTGACCTGGTGGGAGGTGACTAGCTGCCGGTAGGAGCAGATGGAGAACGGTACCCTGTAGTTGTGGAAGACGGGGCGGTCGTGTATGTCCAGCGGCTTCACCTTTAGCTCGGCCAGGCACAGCCCTACGTAGACGTCCTCCAGTTTAAAGATGGGCACTGCCCGGGAGGTGTTCCACACGCGGCAGGCCAGGTCGGTGGAGAGCACGTATCCGGTACCGGAACAGTAGGGTGGGTACATTTGCATCGGGTACTCCGCCGCATTCACGTACCACTTTGAGAATATGTTGCGGGTGGGCCACGAATGGTCCATAATGAACCCGGTGAAGAGGTTACGCCGGCGGGGCTCCCGGGACAGGAGCTCCAGCAGATAGTCGGTGTTGACGAACATGTCGGTATCGGTCTTCATCACGAACGTGGCGGAGGGGAAGCAGTTACGGAGCCACTGGAGGCCCAGGAGGACCTTGCAGGTCAGGTTGCAGTAGGTGTCGTCGAAATCTCCCTAGATGATGTCACCGTACACCTCGCCCTCCCGCCGGATGCTCTCCTGCCTCTCTCGCCCGCGCCCCAGAAGGAAGTAGGTGACCGAACTGCCTGTCCCCGCCATCCGCCTCTCGCTCCCCCAGGTCCGGCGGATAACCGAGCGCACCTGGAACTGCTCCGGGGAGCTGGTGACCTACAGGACGAGGAAGGGGCTGTCGCGGTCGCAGCGGCTGTCGGGCTGCATCAAAATGGCTGTGGCGTTGAACCGCGAGGGGCAGAGGGCCGGTGAGTCCCCGTTCATCCAGACCAGCGTCAGCTTTATCAGGCAAGGGGTCACCAGCAGGGGGATGAGCACCTTCAGATAACGCTTGCCACAGAGCGGTCTCCGATACATCGTTCCCTGCGCCGATCAGATCTGCTGGAACACAAGGAAATACAGTCAGTGGCCACTCTGTTAGGTACCCCGCTAAACATGCTGGTTAATGCAAACACCCAATCAGCAGCTACTCCCTGGGTAAAAGCACGCAGGTATGGTCGAAGCGGGGCGGGTGTTCAGAGCAAAGATTAGAAGGGGGAAGAAATGTAATCTAAGTGGCTTCGACCGGGATGTTGGTTTAGTGCCAGGCGCCGTGAGTTGTGTATGTCAGAAAACGATTATCTCCTACGATCTTCACCCACAGCGGTCCATAGCCCATATAGAATACGGGGTGGGGGAGCGATATCAGCCAGTCGACGGCAGCTCTGTGAGTGAAGACGCCTTGGTACTGAGAGAGGTCAGAAAGTGTCCAGACTGGTTGAATCTGACAAAAAGTCGACTGTAACTCAAATAACCACGCATTTCCTCAAAACGCGCAAGTCGAGTCTGGAAGTAGCTGGGCTACAGCAGCCGAAGGCCACGGACAGAGCAGCAGAGATACCGAGGAGCAGATTGGGAAGCAGATTTTTGAAAGGTGCAAAAATAACAGGGATGTTATCATGGGTGACTTTAACTTCCCTAATATTGATTGGCACCTGAATAGTTCCAAGGGTTTAGATTGGGCAGAATTTGTTAAGTGTGTCCAGGATGGATTCCTGTCACAGTATGTGGACAGGCCGACCGGGGGAATGGCATACCAGATCTAGTACTGGGTAATGAACCGGGTCAGGTCACAGATCTCTCAGTGGATGAGCATCTGGGGGACAGTGACCACCGCTCCCCGCCCTTTATAATTATCATGGAAAAGGATCGAATCAAAGAGGACAAGAATTTTTTTAATTGGGGAAAGGCAAATTATGAGGCTTTAAGGTTAGAACTCGCGGGTGTGAATTAGGATGATGTTTTTGCAGGGATATGTACTATGGACATGTGGTCGATGTTTAGAGGTCTTTTGCGGGATGTAAGGGATAAATTTGTCCCGGTGAGGAAGATAAAGAATGGTAGGGTGAAGGAACCATGGGTGACAAGTGAGGTGGAAAATCTAGTCAGGAGGAAGAAGGCAGAATACATGAGGTTTAGGAAACAGGGATCAGATGGGTCTATTGAGGAAAATAGGGAAGCAAGAAAGGAGCTTAAGAAGGGGCTGAGAAGAGCAAGAAGGGAGCATGAGAAGGCCTTGGCGAGTAGGGTAAAGGAAAACCCCAAAGCATTCTTCAATTATGTGAAGAAAAAAAGGATGACAGGAGTGAAGGTAGGACCGATTAGAGATAAAGGTGGGAAGAAATGCCTGGAGGCTGTGGAAGTGAGCGAGGTCCTCAACGAATACTTCTCTTCGGTATTCACCAATGAGAGGGAACTTGATGATGGTGAGGACAATATGAGTGAGGTTGATGTTCTGGAGCATGCTGATATTAAGGGAGAGGAGGTGTTGGAGTTGTTAAAATGCATTAGGACAGGTAAGTCCCCGGTGCCTGACGGAATATTCCCCAGGCTGCTCCACAAGGCGAGGGAAGAGATTGCTGAGCCTCTGGCTAGGATCTTTATGTTCTCGTTGTCCACGGGAATGGTACCGGAGCATTGGAGGGAGGCGAATGTTGCTCCCTTGTTCAAAAAAGGTAGTAGGGATGGTCCGGGTAATTATAGACCAGTGAGCCTTACTTCTGTGGTGGGAAAGCTGTTGGAAAAGATTCTTAGAGATAGGATCTATAGGCATTTAGAGAATCGTGGTCTGATCAGGGACAGTCAGCATGGCTTTGTGAAGGGCAGATCGTGTCTAACAAGCCTGATAGAGTTCTTTGAGGAGGTGACCAGGCATATAGATGAGGGTAGTGCAGTGGATGTGATCTATATGGATTTTAGTAAGGCATTTGACAAGTTTCTACACGGTAGTCTTATTCAGAAAGTTAGAAGGCATGGGATCCAGGGAAATTTGGCCAGGTGGATTCAGAATTGGTTTGCCTGCAGAAGGCAGAGGGTGGTGGTGGAGGGAGTGCATTCGGATTGGAGGATTGTGATGAGTGGCGTCCCACAAGGATCTGTTCTGGAACCTCTACATTCCGTGATTTTTATTAACGACCTGGATGTCGGGGTAGAAGGGTGGGTTGGCAAGTTTGCAGACGACACAAAGGTTGGTGGTGTTGTAGATAGTGTAGAGGATTGTCAAAAATTGCAGAGAGACATTGATAGGATGCAGAAGTGGGCTGAGAAGTGGCAGATGGAGTTCAAACCGGAGAAGTGTGAGGTGGTACACTTTGGAAGGACAAACTCCAAGGCAGAGTACAAAGTAAATGGCAGGATACTTGGTAGTGTGGAGGAGCAAAGGGATCTCAGGGTACATGCCCACAGATCCCTGAAAGTTGCCTCACAGGTCGATAGGGTAGTTAAGAAAGTTATGGGGTGTTAGCTTTCATAAGTCGAGGGATAGAGTTTAAGAGTCGCGATATAATGATGCATCTCTATAAAACTCTAGTTAGGCCACACTTGGAGTATTGTTTCCAGTTCTGGTCGCCTCACTATAGGAAGGATGTGGAAGCATTGGAAAGGGTACAGAGGAGATTTACCAGGATGCTGTCTGGTTTAGAAAGTATGCATTATGATCAGAGATTAAGGGAGCTAGGGCTTTACTCTTTGGAGAGAAGGAGGATGAGAGGAGACATGATAGAGGTGTACAAGATAATAAGAGGAATAGATAGAGTGGATAGCCAGCGCCTCTTCCCCAGGGCACCACTGCTCAATACAAGAGGACATGGCTTTAAGGTAAGGGGTGGGAAGTTCAAGAGGGATATTAGAGGAAGGTTTTTTACTCAGAGAGTGGTTGGTGCGTGGAATGCACTGCCTGAGTCAGTGGTCGAGGCAGATGCACTAGTGAAGCTTAAGGGACTACTAGACAGGTGTATGGAGTAATCTAAGTTGGGGGCTTATATGGGAGGCAGGGTTTGAGGGTCGGCACAACATTGTGGGCCGAAGGGTCTGTACAGTGCTGTACTATTCTATTTTCTATGTTCACTCAGCGGCCACCGTATTACGTACAAGAGGTACAGGCGGTGTAAGACTCTGAGGGTAGTGTAATCCGGAAGTGAACCCGCTTTGCCCCAGGGCGTAAGTGACGAATACCAAGGGGGCATAATTTTGAGGTGAATGGAGTAAAGGACGGAGGAATGTCTGAGTAGGCTCTTTACACTTTAAATATACCCAATGACGTAGCCTCCATAGCCACCTGTGGCAATGAATTCCACAGATTCACCACCGTCTAAGCTGTAGAAATTCCTCCTCATCTCTGCTCCAGAGGGACTTCCTTCTATCCCGAGGCTGTGCCCTCTGGTATCCAGAGTCACCCTCTGTCGGGGAACGTTCTCTCCGCGTTCAAGAGAAAATCTGCAGATGCTGCAACTCAGACACACACACACACACACACACACACACTCACACACACACACACTCACACACACACACACACACACACACACACACACACACACACAGACACACATACATAATGCCAGAGGAACTCTGCAGGCCAGGCAGCGTCTACGGAAAAGAGTGAACAGTGGAGGTTTCGGGACGAGATCCTTCATCTTGTCATTACACCTTCACTCTGTCTGGGCCTTATAATATTCCATGGGATTCAATCAAGTTCCTTGTCCTTCCAAGCTCCAGGCCCAGAGCCGTCAAACAATCCTCATACATAGAAAACATAGGAACATCGAATTCATACAGCACAACACAGGCCACAAAGCTGTGCCGAACATGTGCTTAGAACCATCAAGTCTTTACCCATAGCCCTCTATTTTTCTAAACTCCATGTAGCCATCCAGGAGTCTCTTAAAAGACCCTACCGTTTCCACCTCCACCACCGTCGTCGGCAGCCCATTCCATGCACTCACTACTCTGCGTAAAAAAAAATACCCCGACATCTCCTCTGTACCTACTTCCAAGCACCTTAAAGCTATGCCCTCTCGTGCTACCCATGGGGAAAAGCGTCTAACTATCCACAAAATCAATGACTCTCATCATCTTGTACACCTCCATTGGGTTACCTCTCACCCTCCGTCGCTCCAAGGAGAAAAGGCCGAGTTCACTCAACCTATTCCCATAAGGCAAGCTCCCCAATCCAGGCAACATCTTTGGAAATCTCCTCTGCACCATTTCTATGGTATCCATGTCCTTCTTATAATGAGTCGACCAGAACTGAGCACAGTACTCCAAGTGCGGTCTGACCAGGGTCCTACAGAGCTGCAACATTACCTCTCGGCTCCTAAACTCAATCCCACTATTGATGAATGCACTGTACACCTTCTTAACCACAGAGTCAACCTGCGTAGCTGCTTTGAGTGTCCTATGGACTCGGACCCCAAGATCCCTCTGATCCTCTACACCGCCAAGAGTCTTACCATTAATACTATATTCTGTCATCATATTTGACCTACCAAAATGAACCACTTCACACTTATCTGGGTTGAACCCCATTTGTCACTTCTCAGCCCATTTTGGCATCCTATCAATGTCCTGCTGTAACCTCTGACAGCCCTCCACACTATCCACAACACCTCCAACTTTTGTGTTATCAGCGAATTTACCAATCCATCCCTCCACTTCTTCATCCAGGTCATTTATAAAAATCACGAAGAGTAGGGATCCCAGAACAGATCCCTGAGGCACACCACTGGTCACCGACCTCCATGCAGAATATGACCCATCTACAACCGCTCTTTGTCTTCTGTGGGCAAGCCAATTCTACATCCACAAAGCAATGTCCCCTTGTATCCCATGCCTCCTTACTTTCTCAATAAGCCTTGCATGGGGTACCTTATCAAATGCCTTGCTAAAATCCATATACACTACATCTATGGCTCTACCTTCATCAATGTGTTTAGTCACATCCTCAAAAAATTCAATCAAACTCATAAGGCACGACCTGCCCTTGACAAAGCCATCCTAATCATTTTATGCCTCTCCAAATCCTGTCACAAGTATAAATCCTGCCTCTCAGGATCTTCCCCATCAACTTACTAACCACTGAAGTCAGACTCACTGGTCTATAACTTCCTAAGCTATTTCTATTCCCTTTCTTGAATAATGAAACAACATCCGCAACCCTCCAATCCTCCGGAACATCTTCCGTCCCCATTGATGATGCAAAGATCATCGGCAGAGGCTCAGCAATCTCCACCCTCGCCTCCCACAGTAGCCTGGGGTACATCTCACCCGGTGCCGGCGACTTATCCAACTTGATGCTTTCCAAAAGCTGCACATCCTCTTCCTTAATATCTACATGCTCAAGCTTTTAAATCCGCTGTAAGTCTTCCCTACAAGCTCCAAGATCCTTTTCCGTAGTGAACACTGAAGTAAAGTATTCATTAATTACCTCCGCTATTTCCTCCGTTTCCATCCACACTTTTCCATTGTCACACTTGATTGGCCCTATTCTCTTACGTCTTATCCTCTTCCTGTTCGCAAACCTGTCGAATGCCTTGGGGTTTTCCGTAATCCTGTCCGCCAAGGCCTTCTCATGGACCCTTCTGGCTCTCTTAATTTCATTCTTAAGCTTCTTCCTGCTAGCCTTATATTAGTCTAGATCTCTATCATTCGCTAGTTTCTACATCTTTCGTAAGCTCTTCTTTTCTTCTTGACTAGATTTACAGCAGCCTTTGTCCACCACGGATCTAGTACCCCTACCATCCTTTCCATGTCTCATTGGAACGTACCTACTCAGAACCCCACGCAAATATCCCCTGAATATTTGCCACAACTCTTCCGTACGTTTCCCTGAGAACATCTGTGTCCAATCTATGCTTCCAAGTTCCTGCCTGACAGCCTCGTATTTCCTCTTACTCCAATTAAACGTTTCCCAAACGCGTCTGTCCCTATCCATCTCCAATGCTATAGCAAAGAGATAGAATTGTGATCATTATCTCCAAAATGATCTCCCACTGAGAGACCTGACACCTGAATAAGTTCATTTCCCAATACTAGATCAAGTACAGCCTCTCCTCTTGTAGACCTATTTACATATTGTGTCAAGAAACTTTCCTGAACACACCTAACAAACTCTACCCCATCTAAACTTCTCACTCTAGGGAAATGCCGATCAATATTTGGGAAATTAAAATCTTCCACCACAACAACACTGTTATTATTACTCCATTCCAGAATCTGTCTCCCAATCTGCTCCTCGATGTCCCCGTTACTATTAGATGGTCTTTAAAAAACAGCCAGTAGATTTATTGACCCCTTCCTATTCCTAACTTCCACCCACAGAGACTCAGTAGACAATCCCTCTATGTCTTCTTCCTTCTCTGCAGCCATGACACTATTATCTCTGATCAACAGGACCACGCCTCCACCTCATTTACCTCCCTCCCTGTCCTTTCTGAAACATCTAAAGCCTGGCACTCTAAGTAACCATTCCTGCCCCTGAGCCATCCAAGTCTCTGTAATGGCCACAACATCATATCTCCAAGTTCTGATCCACGCTCTAAGCTCATCCGCTTTGTTCATAATATTCCTTGAATTAAAATAGACACATCTCAAACCACCGGTCTGAGCGCGTCCCTTCTCGATCACCTGCCTATCCTTCCTTTCGCACTGTCTCCAAGCTTTCACTATTTCTGAGCCAACCTCCCTTTCCTCCGTCACTTCAGTTGGGTTCCCACCCCACCTCCCAGCAATTCTAGTTTAACCTCTCCCCAGTAGCCTTAGTAAACCTTTCCACCAGGATATTGGTCCCTCTCGGATTCAAGTGCAACCCGTGCTTATTGTATAGGTCACACCTGCACCAAACGAGGTCCCAATGATTCAGAAATCTGAATTCCTGCCCCCTGCTCCAGTCCCTCAGCCACGCATTTATCTTCCACCTCATTCTACTCCTATACTCACTGTTGCGTTGGACAGGCGGTAATCCCGAGATTGCTACCTTTGAAATCCTGCTTCTCACCTTCTTTCCTAACTCCCTGCAGACTTTTTTCAGGACCTCTTCCCTTTTCCTGCCTACGCCGTTGGTGTACCACGACCTCTGGCTGTGTTCCTTTCATCAACCCTTTCATTCGTGGCGTCATTCCTGAACCTCCTCTGGTCTGGGTGCTCTCCAATGCCAGCACAAACCCTCCCCGAGCTCAGGCCCGAACCTGCTCACAATAATCCAAGTGCGGTCAGGCCACTCACCATTCAGCAGCCGGGGAGAAGCATTGTCCTGGAGCTGAAATGAAAAGGCCCTATCAACAGCGCTGCAACTTGCGTCGGCGCCCTGCAGTAAGGAGCCAACGTCATCAAACATCCCTACCGCGCACAGGGCACGGGGCAGGATGCTGAAATTGTCTCTACGGCGTGCCGTGCGGCTCAAATAGCCCTGAGAGTTAGACACTGCCCCGGACAATACAGCACACTCGACTGGAAGCTCCCCAATGCCTGTGTATCAGTAAGCAGTTGGGTACCACGGAGATCACTGTGTAGGTTAGCTGTCTTCAATCTACATTCATGATTTGGCGGCAAGTACTGCTGGAAAATGCGCCAACGTTCCGGACTCCCTTTTCCATTGCCTCCTTTCAGCTCCCAGCTGCTGCTTCATCCTCCCTGACCCACGTACCTACTTCCACAACCAGCCCACCCTCCCCCCTTCACCGGACAGCTATCCCCTTCTGGCTTCTACTCCCTTCCCCTTCTTCCACGCGCGACCCCTACCCCCTTAAACAGGTTTCTTCCCCTTCCCTTTCCCGTCCTGCTCAAAGGCCTCAAAACAGGAGAAAATCTGCCGACGCTGGAAACGGAGGAGATCCTGAGAAAAACAATACGGAGATTTCGGAAGGAAGCTGAGAAGCAGGGCCTCAAGGTGAGTAATATCGGGATTGCTGCCGGTACCCCACGACACTGAGAATAGGAATAGAGTGAGGTGGAGGATAAATGCGTGGCTGAGGGATGGGGCACGGGGCAGGGGTTCAGATTTCTGGATCATTGGGACCAATTTTGGGGCAGGTGTGACCTGTACAAAAAGGACGGGTTGCTCTCGGATCTATGGGGGGAGGCAATAATCTTGCGGGCAAATTGACTAGCGCTATTGGGAGTATTTAAACTGATACGGCAGTAGGGCGGGGACCAGGATTATACATTCATACTGCAATTTGAGATGGAGAAGCATAAATCACATGAATCAGTATCACAATGGAATAAAGGGAATTACAGAGGCTTGAGAGAGGAACTGGTCCAAGTGGATTGGAGGAAGATACTGGCAGGGATGACGGCAGAATAGAGATGGCCGAAGTTTCTGGGGACAGTTCACAATGTGCTGGATAGATATGTTCCACAGAAGAAGTTGTTCCCAAATGGCAGGGATAGGCAACAGAGGCTAACAAGGGAAGTCAAGGGCTGCATAAAAGCCCAGGAAAGGGCATATAAAGTATAAAAAGTAAGTGGGAAGTTGGATGATTAGGAAGATTTTAAAATCCAACAAAAGGCAACTGAAAACGCTATCAGAAAAGATGAAATATGAGGGCAGACTAGCCAATAGTATCAAGCGGGATACTAAAAGTTTTTCCAGTTATATAAAGAGTAAAAGGGAGGCGAGAGTTGATATTGGACCACTGGAAAATGATGCTGGTGAGGTAGTAATGTGGGACAAACAAATGACAGATAAACATAATGGGTACTTTGCATCTGTCTTCACTGTGGAAGACACTAGCTGTGTGCCAGAGGTCTGTGAGTGTCAGGGAGGAGGAGTGAGCGCCAAAGTCTTAGGCGCATATACAGAGCTAGGGTGCCTAAGACTTTTGCACAATACTGCAGTAATTTTACGTATCGCACTGTACTGCTGCCACAAAAAAAACAACGCATTTCATGACACATGTGAGTGACAATGAACCGGATTCTGATACGGGTCTCTGCTGTGGACTGAGAGTGGGAAGGGGGCAGGGAGAGGAGAGTCATGGTTGGGAAAAGAGGAGGAGAGCAGGACCAGGACCACCAGCGAGAAATTCTGTAATATTCATTAAGCCAATTGCTTGGATTCAGATGACCTTGCTTGGTGCCTCAGGGCTGGGTGTGACTGCAACCACGCCACCCCCAGCCCTGGAAACCGCTTCTCTGCCACCCCTCGCCATTCCCAATGTCCTTTGCTCCTGCCAGATTGACAGACTCACTCTCCACTCCACGTCAACAAAGACATACTATCCAAAGTCTTAGGCATCCTTGCTATATATTTGTGTGCCTAGGACACTTGCACAGCACTGTATGTCAGGGATAGTAAACCTGATTTAGAGTCTGATAGCTGCCGCCAACACACAGAGAGACCGACCACAGAGAGTACAACGCCAGACCTCCTCCTGTGGGACGAGGCCAGCCGACTGGTGGAAAAGCCTGCCCGCAGACACTTAGGGTCCAATGGCCGTAATTCTACCGGCCGTAAATAGTTGTGGGAAAGGATCCCGTTTAAACGGAGAACTGCCATCTGAATACAGATTTGACTCGTTCAGGAACAGTTGCAGTCTCTTGAACCAAAGGGAATATCTTCACTCAACTCCATCACCGAAACGCATGCATCTGGATAGGATACCTTCTGTGGGGCATCAGTAAAAATTACCGACCGTCGGGGGGATGTGTGGGGTTTCAAAGTTGAGAGCAAATTTATTATTATGAAGCACATACACGTCACCACATACAACCCTAAGATTCATTTTCTTGTGGGCATACTCAATAAGTCCATATAGAATAATATCCCTAATAGAATCAATAAAAGACCGCACCAATTTGGGCTTTCAGCCAGTGTGCAAAGCAACAAACTGCCCAAATACAAAAAAAAAAGGAATAATGATAAATAGATAGGCAGTAAGTACGGGGAACATGAGGTGAAGACTCCTTGAAAGGGAGTCCACAGATTGTGGGAACATTTCAATGATGGGGCCAGTGAAGTTATCCCCTTTGATGGCTGAGTGGTAATAACTACTCCTGACCCTGGTGGTGTGGGCCCCGAGGCCCCTATATCATTTTTTGGATAGCAGCAGCAAAGAGAGAGCAAGACCTGAGAGGTGGCGGTTACTGCTTTCCTACAACAGCATTTCAGGTAGGTGTGCTGAGTGGCGGGGGAGGGCTTTACCCGTGACGGACTGGGACATCTTGTCGGATTTTCCGTTCAAGGATGTGACGCGGTCAGTCAAGATTCTCTCCACTACACACCTTCACTGGTTTGTCAGAGTTTTCGACGTCACGTCGAATCCTCACAAACTCCTCAGTAAAAGCGGTGCCGCACTTTCTTCGGCGTCATGCTCACTCGCTGGGCCCAGGACAGGCTCTTCTTGAGCCACCTGGGGAAGTGGGGGCGCCAGCGAGCTTCCCCAGCCATGGCATCGACGTGGCTGTACTGGGACAGTCTAGGCAGGGGTGTGGAGGAGTGGGGGGGTAAGGGGCGGGAGCTCAGGCCTGCGTCCTCTGCACAGGTCTGACCCGGACAGACCTTGAACAGGCTTCAAAGTTCGAAACCTTTTGCTGGTTCACCCAGTACCACTGCGAAAACAATATGTATTGTATTAAGGTGGTGTCTCCGTCCGGGAGAAGGCAGCACACTGTCCCATCACACGTTCCCAGGGTCAGACACGAAGTGAAATCCCCCTCACGCTGTCCCATCACACACTCCCGGGGTCGGACACCGAGTGAAATTCCCCTCACACTGTCCCATCACACTCTCCCAGGATCAGACACCGAGTGAAACCCCCTCACGCTGTCCCATCACACTTTACCAGGGTCAGACACCAAGTGAAATCCCCCTCACACTGTCCCATAACGCATTTCCAGGGTCGGACACAGCGAAGCTCATTCCACACTGTCCCATCACACATTCCCAGGGTCAGACACCGAGCGATATCCCCTTCACACTGTCCCATCACACTTTCCCAGGGTCGGACATTGCGAAGCTCATTCCACACCACTCTATCACACAAACCCAGGGTCAGACGCAGAGTGAAATCCCCGTCACACTGTCCCATCACACTTTCCCAGGATCAATGAAGCTCATTCCACACCATTCCATCACACAATCCCGGGGTCAGACACCGAGTGAAATCCCATCACACTTTCCCAGGGTCAGACACTGAGTGAAATCCCCTTCACACTGTCCCATCACATTTTCCCAGGGTCAGACACAGCGAACCTCATTCCACACCACTCTATCACACAATCCCGGGGTCAGACACCGAGCGATATCCCCTTCACACTGTCCCATCACACATTCCCAGAGTCAGTGAAGCTCATTCCACACCACTCCATCACACAATCCCGGGGTCAGACACCGAGCGATATCCCCTTCACACTGTCCCATCACACATTCCCAGGGTCAGTGAAGCTCATTCCACACCACTCCATCACACAATCCCAGGGTCAGACACCAGTGAAATCCCCTCCAAAATGAGCAGTCGCACATTCCTCGGCTCAGACACAGCATGGAGGTGTTCTGATTGAGCTGGGAGAATGGGGCGGGGTGGGGGGGGGAATTGCTGAATCAAGTTACAGATACATTGGATGAGGTGCGGAGGGTGCTTTGAACATCTCAGTGAGTGACTGTTTTACTGTGGGGGCTTCTTGTTGGGCTTTTCCCACCAGTTTGGACTGCATTTGTCGGTGGTTGATAACTGTGTCACTTCTTGTCGGGGCTGCTGGCAACCTGCAAGGAAGCTGCTTCACCTGAAGGGAAAAATCACTGTTGTCCCCCCCCCCCCGACATCAAGACAACACCCATCCTCCTGCCTTGCCGTCATTTCAGTCACCGTTTCCCATTCCCATTTTCCTATCTCACCTGATCTGTCCATCACCTTCCTCTGGTGCTCCTCCCCCTTCCCCTGCTGCCACGGACTTCTGTCCTCTCTATCACATTCCCCCTACTCCAGCCCTTTATCTCTTTCACTGATCGACCTCCCAGTTCTTTACTTCACCCCACCCTCCTGGTTTCACCCATCACCTATTACCTTGTGTTTCTTCAGCCCGTTTCTCCCCCCGCCACTTTCTTACTGTCTTCTTATCTTCTTTCTCCACTCCTGATGAAGGATCTCAGCCCGAAACGTTGTCCGTTTTCTTTCCCCCATCGATGCTGCCTGGGCCGCTGTAATCCTCCAGCATTTTATGTGTGTTGTTTTAACACAACAGTGCTTGTTGTGTTTTGATCTTTCCACAGTATGCTGACATATTTCTTCCCCTATTTCCATTAGACCATAAGACAAAGGAGCAGAAATCGGCCATTTGGCCCATTGGGTCTGCTCCGCCATTTTATCATGAGCTGATCCATTTTCCCATTTAGTCCCACTCCCCCACCTTCTCACCACGACCTTTGATGCCCTGGCTATTCAGATACCTATCAATCTCTGCCTTAAATACACCCAATGACTTGGCCTCCACTGCCACCCGTGGCAACAAATTCCATAGGTTCACCACCTCTGCTGAAAAAATTTCTTCGCATTTCTGTTCTGAATGGGTGCCCTTCAATCCTTAAGTCATGCCCTCTCGTACTAGACTCCCCCATCATGGGAAACAACTTTGCCACATCCACCCTGTCCATGCCTTTTACCATTCGAAATGTTTCCCATTCTTCTAAACTCCAAGGAATACAGTCCAAGAGCGGACAATTGTTCCTCATATGTTAACCCTCTCATTCCCGGAAGCATTCGAGTGAATATTCTCTGTACCCTCTCCAACGTCAGCACATCCTTTCTTAAATAAAGAGACCAAAACTGCCCACAGTACTCCAAGTGAGGTCTCACCAGCACCTTATAGAGCCTCAACATCACTTCCCTGCTCCTATACTCTATTCCTCTAGAAATGAATGTCAACATTGCATTCGCCTTCTTCACTACCGACTCAACCTGGAGGTTCACCTTAAGGGTTTTCTGTACAAGGACTCTCAAGTCCCACTGCATCTCAGAACTTTTCCTGCTGGCTATTGGGAGGTCAATAATTCAATCCCGTCAGTGTTTGCACTCACCCTATTTCTGACCTACACCCATATTGTCTCAGAGATGAAGCCTCCAGTATGTCCTTTGACTGCCTCTGAAGTAAGTGTCATACCCGTTCCCACCAGATGACCTGGATTTTCTCTCCACCCTGGGACTGTAAAGAACATAGAGGGTGAGAGAAAGAGGAGCCACGAGACAAATAATTCCGGCTCAAAATGTGTCAAGAGTTGGCCACTGGGCTGTGTATTGGAGAATCTGTGGGGGACAGTATTCGCAAGAATCCATTGATTCGTTGGAGTTGGCTGTCGGTTCATGATCTACGCCCTTAGTTGTCTAGAAAATCTGCTTGTTTGCTCGTTGTTTGTGCTGGTGATGTGGAACCTGAGCCTCTGGCAGTCCTTTTACTGCTCCCCACCCCGTAAGCAGGTGAGGGACACACTGTGACTGGACACCCTCTCAGCGAGACTCACACTGCCTCAAGTCCTGAGGGAAAGGAACAAGCATCCATTCAAATGCTGATCTGACAGAGCAACACATCAGAATGGAGATGGGTGAGGACCAGGAAGGGCTGTAAATGAAGGAACCCTGCGGTCATTTCCTGCTCCAACAGTCGTGCAGCTTTCGGTACTGTTGGGAGGAACGGCCCACCAAGGTTGTCTCTGCTGCTGAGCAGGGGAGGGTAAAGTCCATGGCGAGCAGGGACTGTGGAGAATCATCAGTGACAGGAAGAGTGAGTAATTCTGTAGCTGACAGCAAGGTTCATCACCTCCCTGGTGTCAGGGTCAGGGATTTCTTCAATCATAGAACAGTACAGCACAGAAACAGGCCCTTCGGCCCCTCAATGTCATGCTAGGTCGAATAAATTGGTAATGAAATGCCAACCTAACTGATCCCTTCTGCCTACACAATGTCCATATCTTCCACTTTCCTCACATTCATGTGCCTATCTGAACATCTCTTAAAAATGTCTAATGTTTCTGCCCCTCCCACCACCCCAGGCAGCACATTCCAGACACCCATCACTCTCTGAGCAAAAAACCTGCTCCTCACCTCTCCTTTGAAATGACCCCTTCCCACCTTCAATGCATGCCCTCTGGTGTTAGATGTTTCAACCCTTGGAAAAAGGTTTCTCCGTCTACTCTGTCTATGCCTCTTATAATCTTACTAACTTCTGTCAGATCTCCCTTCTGCCTCTTCATTCCACAGAAAACAACCCAGCTTTGTTCAGCCTCTTGTAATAGCGCATGCCCTCTCTCTAATCCAGGCAACATCCTGGTAAACCTCTTCTGCACCCTGTCCAAAGCCTCGACATCTTTCCAATAATCAGGCATCCAGAACTGTTTACAATACTCCAGATGTGGCCTAACGAGAGTTTTATAAAGCTGCAACATAACTTCCCCGTACAGATCCCAGAACACCAGTAAACACAGACTTCGACCACAATCTTGTCTTCTATGGGCAAGCCAGTTCTGAACGCGAACAGCCAATTCTCCATGGATCCTTTACATCCTAATATTCTGATCAGCCACCTATGAGGGACTTTGTCAAACATCTTACTAAAATCCACGTAGACAACAGTAACAGCTCTATCTTCATCAATCGCCCTCGTCACCTCTTCAAGAAAATCAGTCAAGTGCTGAGTGTATAAATATAGGCATTTACAGGCCAAGGAAGCCTTCTAATGATGTAATAAGATGGCTATGCCCCCAGGATTTATCCTGGGTTATTGAAGGAAGCAAGAGACGAGATTGCTGGGGGCTTGATCAGCATCTCCGTGTCCTCTCTGGGCACAGGCGAGATCCCGGAGGACAGGCAAGTGGCTAAAATTGTACCTCTATTTTAAAAGGGAACAAGGGAAAATCCTAGGAACTACAGAGCACTGAGCCTCACATCAGTTGTCGGGAAAGTGCTGGAGGAAATTCATAGAGGTAGCATACATGAGCATTTGGAAACCCATCACCTAATTCGGGAGAGCCAGCATAGCCTTGTGCATGGCAGGTCGTGCCTTACCAACTTGTCTGGGTTTTTTGACAAGGTGACAAAAGAGATTGAAGAGGATAGGGAATTGGATGCTGTCTGCATGGATTTTAATGAGGTGCTTGACAAAGACCCTCATGGGAGGCTGATCCAGAAGATTTGGATGCATGGGGTCCGTGACGATTTTCCTTTTTGGACAGAGGGTAGTGGTTGAAGGGACTTATTTGAGCTGCAGATCTGTAATCAGTGGTGTTCTGCAGGGATCTGTACTGGGACCTCTGCTGTTCATGATGTATATAAATAACCCAGATGAAAATATTCGTAAGTTTGTGGATATAGCAAGATGGTGGAGTTGTGGATCGTGTTGAAGACTGGTAAAGAATACAGCACGGTGTGGATCAGTTGCAGATATGGGCTGAGAAACGGCCGATGGAATCTAGTCATTGTCATACTTTATTGAACCCGGGGGAAATTGGTTTTCGTTACAGTTGCACCATAAATAATAAATAGTAATAGAAATAGTAATAGTCATGGAAATAATAAATAGTAATAGAATAGTAATAGAAAAATAGTAATAAATAGTTAAATGGTAATATGTAAATTATGTCAGTAAATTATGAAATAATTCCAGGACCAGCCTATTGGCTCAGGATGTCTGACCCCCCCAAGGGAGGAGTTGTAAAGTTTGATGGCCACAGGCAGGAATGACTTCCTATGACGCTCTGTGTTGCATCTCGGTGGAATGAGTCTCTGGCTGAATGTACTCCTGTGTCCACCCAGTACATTATGTAGTGGATGGGAGACATTGACCAAGGTGGCATGCAATTTAGACAGCATCCTCTTTTCAGACACCACCGTGAGAGTCCAGTTCCATCCCCACAACATCACTGGCCTTACGAATGAGTTTGTTGATTCTGTTGGTGTCTGCTACCCTCAGCCTGCTGCCCCAGCACACAACAGCAAACATGATAGCACTGACCACCACAGACTCGTAGAACATCCTCCGAATCGTCCGGCAGATGTTAAAGGACCTCAGACTCCTCAGGAAATAGAGACGACTCTGACCCTTCTTGTAAACAACCTCAGTGTTCTTTGACCAGTCCAGTTTATTGTCAACCCAGATAAGTGCGAGGTGTTGCACCTTGGTAGGGTAAATGCAAGAAGACAGCACACTGTTAAGGGCAAAAACGATGACAGTGTTGCTGAGTAGGGAGATCTTGGGGTCCAAGTTCATTGATTCTTGAAAATGGCTACACAGGTCGATAATGTGGTTGAGGAGGCTTACTGAATGTTTGCCTTTATTAGTCAAGGCATTGAGTTCAAAAGTCAGGAGGGCATTACCAGAAGTTCAAGAAATCGATGTTCATGCCATCAGGTTGGAGGCTACCTAGTCAGAGTACAAGGTGTTGCTCCTCCAACCCGAGTGTGGCCTCGTTGCGACAGTAGAGGAGACCATGGATGGACATGTTGGAAAGGGATGAGAAGTAGAATTAAAATGGGTGGCCACCGGGAGATCCTGCTCTTTCTGGCGGACGGAGCATGGGTGCTCGGCAAGGACAGGAGGGATGTTGTCGCTTTGGAGAGGGTGCAGAAGTGATTGACCAGGATGCTGCCTGGTTTAGAAGGCATGTGTTATCATGAGAGGTCGGATAAACTTGGGTTGTCTTCTCTAGAATGGAGGCGGCTGAGGGGAGATCTGATGGAGGTTTATAAGATTATGAGAGGCATAGACAGGGTGGACAGGGAGTTTCTGTTTCCCAGGGTTGAAATGTCTCATACCAGAGGGCATGCATTGAAGGTGAGGTGGGGGATGTGAGGGATAAGACTTTTAACTCAGAGAGTGGTGGACACCTGGAATGTGCTGCTTGGTGAGGTGGGAGAGTCGAATACGTTTAAGAGGTGTTTAGATGGTCACATAGATGTAAGGGAGATGGAGAGATATGGACATTGTGTCAGTCTGAGGGAGGGATGAGTGTTTGGGTGTTTTTTTGATTTGCTTTTTAACTCGTGTTCCGAAGGGCCTGTTTCTGTGCTGTATCGTTCTCTATGCTTGAGTGCCCCAGTCAGAGTCCTGACCTTAACCTGAGCGAACATCTCTGGCAAGAAGTCAAGATTACTGTACACCGTTGCTCCCCAACTAACCTGGCACAGCTTGAGCAATTTCTCAGGGAGGAACGGGCAAATCTCGCTCCATCATACTGTCCATAGCTAACGGAGACTTATTCAAAGAGAATAGTGACTGTAATTGCTGCGAGGGGTGATTCAATTAAGTACTGAGCAAAGCGGAATGAATACATTTGAACTGCTGACATTTCAGATTTTGAGCTTTTAGTTTTTCCATGTTTTACAATTTGGGCTCCATTGTGGGGGGAAAAGTAACATGTGATTCACAAATAAAAAAAAATCTCAGTTAAATTGATCAAAACCCATGGTTGCAATACTCTTTTTTTGTACATGAACAAACGGTTGGGGGCCGAATACTTTTGTCAAGACACTGTAGATAGTGAGATCAATAGATGGATACATAGATAAATACTAGTACTGAGTAAACTTATCCATGCTGGACCAGCAGCCTGATGGTTGAAGGATAATCACTGTTCTTGACCTGGTGATGTGAGACCCAAGGCTCCTGTACCTCCTGCCCAATGGAAGCAGTGAGTGGAGAGCACGGTCTGGATGGTGGGGGTCCTTGATGATGGATGCTGGTTTCTTGTGTCAATGCTCCTTGTAGATGTGCTCAGTGATGGGGAGAGCTTTACCTGGGGACTGGGCTGTATCCACCACTTTTAATAGACTTGTCCATTCGGTGTGGGACTGGGACAGATCAACCAGTGAGTGGTGGCCCAGGCTTGAGGGGCTGGGGACATCTTCTGCTCAGAGTGTGTTGTCTTCTTGCATAATGAGATGAAGGGGCCTCAGGAGGGAACTCTAGAGCAGGATGTCTTGGTTTTGTTCCACACACTGATCAGTAGATTAAATGGCCACAGAAAACTGTTTCCGGGGGAATGTAGAGACAATAACGTGGGATTATCGTAGGATTAGTGTCAATGGTGTTTGATGGTCAGCACGTACCCAGTGGGCAAAAGGCCCTGTTTCTGTGTTGTATAACTCTGTGACTCTTTCTCTTTACCTCGCTCACCTCTACTCTTTCATTTTCTGGCTCTCCCCGATACCTCACATAGCATTAACGCCTCGTGTTTCACCCTGTGACCTTTCACTAAATGTGACCAGTGTCTATCATGTGAAAACCCCTCTGTTCTCAGTCTGTTTGCATGCAGTGGCAAACAGGAGAACAGAACAGGGCAGAATTAACCAGAGGGATGTTCCTATTGGAACTGCAATGGCCACAGAAGCAAGAGTAAACAATTTGTTTAGTTTTGGGGAGAAACTGAATATTCAGCCCCACAAACTATATGGCATCTGTCTGACCCTCTCTCCTCTCCCCCACCCCCCCAACTTTCTGTCTCACTCTCCCTGTACTGGCTCATCACCTTATTCCTTTCACTTCTGTCTCTGGGTGTATTTGCATTTGTGGCTTTCAACACGTGATACATGTGTGAGTGAAATGAACAGTCCATTGTTCTCAGTTTTCTGTTGTAAACATGCTGTCAGATTGAGACAAGATTAAACTGTGCAGTGTTTCAATTCGAGCTCATCCTGCAGAAGTCAGAGTAAACTACTTAGGGGGAATTTGTAAAAACAGGTCACTTGGAACAAAAGCTTCTCTTTAAATTTACCCAATGGCTTGGTCTGCATAGCAATCCGTGGCAATGAATTCTAATGACCACTCTCTGACTGAAGAAATTCCTCTTCATCTCTGTTCTAAATGGACGCCCCTCTATTCTGAGGCTGTGCCCTCAGTCCGAGACTTGAAACATCCTCTCCATTACTTCCTCAATCCAGGGCTTTCAGTATTCAACAAGTTTCAGTGAGATCCTCCTCATTCTTGTAAAATCCGCCCAGAAACATCAATTGCTCCCGATACGTTAACCCTTTCAGTCACGGGATCATACTCCTGTGGACCATCTCCAATGCCAGTGAATCTTTTTTTAGATACGGGACCCAAGACTGCTTAATACTCCAAATGCAGTCTGACAAATGCCCCATAAAGCCTCAGAATTTCATCCTTGCTTTTAAATTCTAGTCTTCCCCACACTGTATCCTATCTGCCACTTCTTGGCCCATTCTGCTCATCTGTTTACGTCCTTCTACAGACAGCCCGCTTCCTGAACACTGCCTTCCGGGGAATTATAGACCGGTTAGCCTAACGTCGGTGGTGGGGAAACTGCTGGAGTCAGTTATCAAAGATGTGATAACAGCACATTTGGAAAGCGGTGAAATCATCGGACAAAGTCAGCATGGATTTGTGAAAGGAAAATCATGTCTGACGAATCTCAGAATTTTTTGAGGATGTAACTAGTAGAGTGGATAGGGGAGAACCAGTGGATGTGGTATATTTGGATTTTCAAAAGGCTTTTGACAAGGTCCCACACAGGAGATTAGTGTGCAAACTTAAAGCACACGGTATTGGGGGTATGGTACTGATGTGGATAGAGAACTGGGTGGCAGACAGGAAGCAAAGAGTGGGAATAAACGGAACCTTTTCAGAATGGCAGGCGGTGACTAGTGGGGTACCGCAAGGCTCAGTGCTGGGACCCCAGTTGTTTACAATATATATTAATGACTTAAACGAGGGAATTAAATGCAGCATCTCCAAGTTTGCGGATGACACAAGGCTGGGCGGCAGTGTTAGCTGTGAGAAGGATGCTAAGAGGATGCAGGGTGACTTGGATAGGTTAGGTGAGTGGGCAAATTCATGGCAGATGCAATTTAATGTGGATAAATGTGAGGTTATCCACTTTGGTGGCAAGAACAGGAAAACAGATTATTATCTGAATGGTGGCCGATTAGGAAGAGTGGAGCTGCAACGAGACCTGGGTGTCATTGTACACCAGTCATTGAAAGTCGGCATGCAGGTACAGCAGGTGGTGAAAAAGGCGAATGGTATGCTGGCATTTATAGCAAGAGGATTCGAGTACAGGAGCAGGGAGTTACTACTGCAGTTGTACAAGCCCTTGGTGAGACCGCACCTGGAGTATTGTGTGCAGTTTTGGTCCCCTAATCTGAGGAAAGGCATTCTTGCCATAGAGGGAGTACAAAGAAGGTTCACCAGATTGATCCCTGGGATGGCAGGAATTTCATATGATGAAAGAGTGGATCGACTAGGCTTATACTCGCTGGAATTTAGAAGATTGAGGGGGGATATTATTGAAACATATAAAATCCTAAAGGGATTGGACAGGCTAGATGAAGGAAGATTGTTCCCGATGTTGGGGAAGTCCAGAACGAGGGGTCACAGTTTGAGGATAAAGGGGACCGAGATGAGGAAAAATTTCTTCACACAAAGAGTGGTGAATCTGTGGAATTCTCTGCCACAGGAAACAGTTGAGGCCCGTTCATTGGCTATATTTAAGAGGGAGTTAAATATGGCCCTTGTGGCTGAAGGGATCAGGGGGTATGGAGAGAAGGCAGGTACAGGGTTCTGAGTTGGATGACCAGCCATGATCATACTGAATCGCGGTGCAGGCCCGAAGGGCCGAATGGCCTACTCCTGCACCTATTTTCTATGTTTCCTCTCTACCTACCTTAGTATCGTTCACAAAGCTATCAAGTCTGTCATCCAGATCACTGACGTACAGTATAAAGTGCAAAGTATCAGTCCCAACACCGACCACTGTGAAACACAACTCGTCACTGGCAGCCAATCAGAAAAGGGCCCCTTTAATCCCACACTTGGCTTCCTGCCAGTCAGGCATTCTTCTATCCATTCCAGCACCTTTCCTGTAATACCATGGGCTCTTAACTTGTTAAGCACGTTGTCAAAGGCCTTCTGAATATGTAAACAACTTTGACCGTCTATCCTGCCTGTTTTTTCCCCCCTCAAAGCATTCCAACAGATTCATCAGGCAAGATTTCCCCTCAAGGAAAACATACTATGGCCTATTTTATCATCTGCCGCCATGCACCCCAAACCTTCCTCCTTAATAATGGACATTTTACTAACTGCTGAAATCAGGCTAAATGGTCTATAATTTCTTGTCTTTCGCCTCCCTCCCATCTTAAAGGGTGGAGTGACATTTGCAATTTTCCAGTCCTCCAGGCCCATTCCAGAACTAGTGTCTCTACAATCATTTTAGCTACCTCTTTCACAACCCTGGGATGTAGTACATATGGTCCAGGTAGCTTATCGACTTTCAGACCTTTCAGCTACCCAAGCACCTTAACAACTATACTGACTTCTGCCCCCGACACTCTAATTTGGTGTACTGACGGGGTATTTCATAATGAAGACTAACGCAAAATACTTATTGAGTTTGTCCACCTTCTTCGTCCCCATTACTACCTCTCCAGGACATTCCCCACTCTTGCCTCTGTTTTACTCTTTGTATTTCTGAGAAAGCTTTTGGTATCGTCCTTGATATTACTGGCGAATTAACCTTCATGTGTCATCTTTTCCCTTCTTGCTTTTTTTTATTGTCTTCACTTGTTTTTTAAAATCCTCCAGCTTCCCACTAATTATTGCTTCACTGTACTCTTTTACTTTTATAAACGCAAACACGAGGAATTCTGCAGATGCTGGAAATTCAAGCAACACACATCAAAGTTGCTGGTGAACGCAGCAGGCCAGGCAGCACCTCTAGGAGGAGGCACAGTCGACGTTTCAGGCCGAGACCCTTCGTCAGGACTAGGTGAAGGAAGAGCTAGTAAGAGATTTGAAAGTGGGAGGGGGAGGGGGAGATCCAAAATGATAGGAGAAGACAGGAGGGGGAGGGATGGAGCCTAGAGCTGAACAGGTGATTGGCAAAAGGGATAAGGGGGAGCGGGGGGGAAACCCTGAGGATGGACAAGGGGTATAGTCAGAGGGACAGAGGGAGAAAAAGGAGAGTGAGAGAAAGAATGTGTATATAAATATAAATAACGGATGGGGTAGGAGGGAGAGGTGGGACATTAGCGCAAGTTAGAGAAGTCAATGTTCATGCCATCAGGTTGGAGGCTACCCAGACGGAATATAAGGTGTTGTTCCTCCAACTTGAGTGTGGCTTCATCTTTACAGTAGAGGAGGCTGTGGATAGACATATCAGAATGGGAATGGGATGTGGAAATTTTAACCAATTTCCCCCGGGATCAATAAAGTATGACTATGACTATGAATTAAAATGTGTGGCCACTGGGAGATGCTGCTTTCTCTGGCGGACAGAGCGTTGGTGTTCAGCAAAACGGTCTCCTAGTCTACGTCGGGTCTCGCCAATATATAGAAGGCCACATCGGGAGCACCGGACGCAGTATATCATCCCAGCCGACTCACAGGTGAAGTGTCGCCTCACCTGCAAGGACTGTCTGGGGCCCTGAATGCTGGTAAGGGGCGAAGTGTAAGGGCATGTAAGCGGAACAAGTGCTACACAAGGCTAAGTGCAAGCAGGGAGATCTGACGAAGGGTCTCGGCCTGAAACGTCGACTGCATCGCTTCTTAGAGATTCTGCCTGACCTGCTGCGTTCACCAGCAACTTTGATCTGTGTTGCTTTTACTTTTATGCTGTCTTTGACTTCTCTTTTCCACCAGTTGCTTCATCCTCCCTACATACTCTCACATTTTTAAGATGTATCTATCCTGAGCCTTCCAAATTACTCCCCAAAACTCCAGCCATTGCTGCTCTGCCATCATCCCTGCTAGTAGCCCCTTCCAATCAACTTTGACCAGCTCCTTTCTCATGCCTCTGTAATTCCCTGTACTCCACAGAAAATACTGATACATCTGAATTTAGATTCTCCTTCTCAAAATGCAAGGTGAATTCTATCATATTATGATCACGGTCCCCTAAAAGTTCCGTTACCTTAAGCTCTGTTTCATTACGCAACACCAACAGCAGTCCGCCAGCAAGTTTTGACTCTTGCACCATGGACAGCATTCTGATTGGTTGCATCACTATCTGGTGTGATGGAGTCACAGGTTCAGAAAGTTGCAGTAAATTGTAAACTCAGCCATCCCCAGCACGAGCACTGACCTTCCTATTATCGAGGACACCTTCAATAGGCGATGCCTCAAAAACACAAAGTACTCGGCAGATGCTGGGGTCAGAGCAACATTCACAACACGCTGGAGGAACTCAGCAGGTCGGGCAGCATCCGTGGAAACGATCAGTCAAAGTTTCAGGCCCGAACCCTTCGTCAGGGCTGAAGAGGGAGGGGGCAGAGGCCCTATAAAGAAGGTGGGGAGAGGGTGGGAAGGAGAAGGCTGGTAGGTTCCAGGTGAAAAACCAGTAAGGGGAAAGATAACGGGGTGGGAGAGGGGAAGCAGGGAGGGGATAGGCAGGAAAAGTGATGAAGGAATAGGGGAAAACACGATGGGTAATAGAAGGAGGTGGAACCATGAGGGAGGTGATAGGCAGCTGGGGGAGGGGGCAGTGTGAAACTGGGATGGGGAAAGGGAGGAGAAGAGAATTACCAGAAGTTGGAGAATTCTATGTTCATACCAAGGGGCTGGAGACATCCCAGATGGTATATGAGGTGTTGCTCCTCCAACCTGAGTTTGGCCTTGTCATGGCAGTAGAGGAGGCCATGTATGGACATATCCGAATGGGAATGGGAAGCAGAGGTGAAGTGGGTGGCAACCGGGAGATCCTGTCTGTTGTGGTGGACGGAGTGGAGGTGCTCGACGAAGCGGTCCCCCAATCTGCGTCGGGTTTCACCAATGTAGAGGAGGCCGCACCGGGAGCACCAGATGCAATAGATGACCCCAACAGACTCACAAGTGAAGTGTTGCCTCACCTGGAAGGACTGTTTGGGGCCCTGAATGGTGGCAAGAGAGGAGGTGTAGGGACAGGTGTAGCACTTACGCTTACAGGGATAAGTGCCGGGTGGGGGATCCGTGGGGAGGGACGTGTGGACCAGGGAGTCGCGGAGGGACCGTTCCTGCGGAAAGCGGAGAGGGGTAGAGAGGAAAAGATGTGCTTAGTGGTGGGGTCCTGTTGAAGGTGGTGGAAGTTGCGGAAGATAATGTGCTGGATCCGGAGGCTGGTGGGGTGTTAGGTGAGGACAAGGAGAACTCTGTCCCTGTTGTGGTGGCGGGAGGATGTGGTGAGGGCCGAAGTGCGGGAAATGGAGGAGATGCGGGTGAGGGCATCACTGATGACGGCAGAAGGGAAACCACGATCCTTAAAGAAAGAGGACATTTGAGATGTCCTGGAATAGAAAACCTCATTCTGGGAGCAGATGCGGCGGTAACAGAGGAACTGGGAAAAGGGGATGGGATTTTTGCATGTGGCAGGGTGGGAAGAGGTAAAGTCAAGGTAGTTATGAGAGTCAGTGGGCTTATAGAAGATGTCAGTGGACAGTATTTCTCCAGAGATGCAGACCGAGAGATCCAGAAAGGGGAGAGAAGTGTCCGAGATGGACCAAGTGAATTTGAGGGCTGGGTGGAAGTTTGAAGCAAAGTGGATGAAATTGATGAGCTCAGCATGGGTGCAGGAAACAGCACCAATGTAGCCGTCAATGTAGCGAAGGAAAAGTTGGGGAGCAGTACCAGAATAGGTTTGGAGCACAGACTGTTCCACATAACCAACGAAGAGGCAGGCATAGCTGGGGTCCTCCCCCACCCTTTTATCTTTCCCCTTACTGGTTTTTCACCTGCCACCTACCAGCCTTCTCCTTCCCACCCTCCCCGCACCTTCTCTATAGGGCCTCTGCCCCTTCCCTCTTCAGACCTGACGAAGGGTTTCGGCCCGAAACGTTGACCGGTCGTTTCCACGGATGCTGCCCGACCTGCTGAGTTCCTCCGGTGTGTGCTGAATGCCTCAAAAACAGTAGCCAGCACGCAGGCGGGGGAAGCATCAGGGGCAGCAGGGCAGCAGAAGGCAGGCAGAGCACCACCAAACGAGGTGAGTTCCTGCTCCTCACGTGAGGGTTTTTCCTAGTTTTTTAAACCATGAAAGCAAGCTAGGGTCCAGCAGAGCAGCCATCATTGGTGTGGGGGCAGAGTCAGAGTGGGAACTCTGACTCGAGAGGCTTCGACGAGAAGAAGTTGAGGCCAAAGAAACGGGTAAGAAGGGTAGGTTTTTCCTTTCATTATTGCTGATTTGGTCTTTGTTGCCCATATTGTACAGTGCAGGCAGGATGGCAGACGTGGCAATGGAAAGCTCCTCCTGTAGGATGTAGGAATTCAGGGAACCAGATAGTCTCCCTGATGACTACACCTGCGGGAGGTGCAGCCCACTCCAGCTCCTGAAAGACCACATTAAGGAGCTGGAGCAGGAGTCGGATGAAGTAAGGATCGTCCGGGAGGCAGAGCAATCAATAGATACGACTCTTGACCATGTCTTTGCACCCAGGGTGCAGAATTCGGTGAGTAGATGGGTGAACACCGAGAGAAGTAAAGGGAGAAGGAAGTCAGTGAAGGGTCCCCCTGTGGCCATTCTCCTCAGAAACAGCTATACATTTTTGGATACTTGATGAGGGGGATTACCTATCTGGCCAAGGTAGCAGCAGCCAGACCGATAGCACTGTGGTCAGCTCTAAGCCTCAGAAGGAGAGGGTGAAGTCAGGCAGAGCAATTATAGGGGACTTGGTAGTTGGGAGACAGATAGGAGATTCTGTGGCAGCAATAGCGTGTTGCCTCCCAGGTGCTATGGTCCAGGATGTTTCTGAGGGGTTGAGGAATAATCTTGAAGGGGAGGGTGAGCAGCTGGAGGTTGTGGTACACGTTGGTACCAATGACATAGGCAGGAGAGGGGTCGAGGTCCTGTGCACTAAGTTTAGGGAGTTAAGGATGAGGCTGAAAAGCAGGACCTCCAAGGTGGTAATCTCCGGATTACTCCCGGTGCCATGTGCTCGGGAAGGTCAGAACAGGAAGATAGCACAGATGAATGAGTGGCTGAGGAGATGGTGCACGTGACAGGGTTTCAGGCTCTTGAATCATCTGAAGCTTTTCTGGGGAAGAACTAACCTGTACAAGTGGGATGGGTTGCACCTGAACTGGATGGGAACCAATATCCTGGGAGAGAGGTTTGCTAATGCTGTCAGGGAGGCTTTAAACTAGATTTGCAGGGCGGGAGGTGGGAACCGAAGTGAAGAGGCAGAGGATGGGGCAGTTGGCACACAAGTAGGAACAGGGTAGGGAGTTTGTGAAGAAGGATAGGCAGATGACAGAGCAAAGATGCACTCAGCCAGATGACTTGAGATGTGTCTACTTTAATGCAAAGAGTACCATAACAAAGCGGATGAACAGAGTGTGGATCAATATGTCGAACTATGACGTTGTGGCCATCACAGAGACTAAGATGTCTCAAGGGCAAGAATGGCTACTGAGTGCGCCTGGCTTGAGATGTTTCAAAAAGGACAGGGAGGGAGGCAAAAGAGTTGGGGGAGTCGCACTGTTAATCAGGGAGTGTCACGGTTGCAGAAAAGGAGGAAGTCATGGAGGGATTGTCTACTGGGTCATTGTAGGTGGAAGTCAGAAACAGGAAGGGGGCAACAACTCTACTGGGTGTTTTTATAGACCCTTCCAATAGTAACAGAGACATCAAGAAGAAGATATGAAGGCAGATTCTGGAATGGTACAATAATAATAGGGTTGTTGTGATGGAAGATTTTAACCTTCCTAATATTGACTGATATCTCCTTACAGCAAGGGGTATGGATGGGGTGGAGTTTATTTGGTGTGTTCAGGAAGGTTTCGGACGCAATATGTAGATAAGCCAACTAGAGGAGAAGCTGAACTTGATCTGGTAGAGGGAAATGAATCCGGTCAGCTGTCAGATCTCTTGGGAGAGCATTTTGGAGGTAGTGATTACAATTCCATCTCCTTTCCTATAGCACCGGAGAGGGATAGGAGCAGAAAATTTGGGAAAACATTTAATTGGGGTAGGGAGAAATATAATGCTATTAGGCAAAAACTTGGGAGCAGATGTTCTCAGGCAAACGTATGGCAGAAATATAGCAAATGTTCAGGGAACATTTACATGGCGTTCTGCACAGGTGTGTTCCATTGAGGTAGGGAAAGGATGGTAGGGTAAAAGAACCATGGTGTACAAAGAAACTAGGTGTTGTTAGAGGTCTAGAAAATTACAAGGTGGTAGAGACAGAAACAATAGGGTCTTTTGGAAGACTATTAGGTACACGAAACTTAGAAAAACAGAGGGTTATGCAGTAGGGAAATTCTAGGCAGTTTCTGGAGAAGGTTACATGGTCGGAACAACATTGTGGGCCGAAGGGCCTTTAATGTGCTGGAGAGTTCTATGTTCTAGGTGAAAAGATAGCAATCATCATTAAAGACCCGTCACCACTCGTATTACTACCATTGGAGAAGGGTTGCAGGAGCCTGAAGACAGACAGACACTCTACTTTTTGCCAATAGCTTCTTCCCCTCCAGCATCAGATTCCTGAATAAACAATTAACTAACCCTTCAACACTTCACTATTTTTGCTTTCATTCTGCACTATTTTTCCTTTGATATTGCACTACTTATTTACACACACACAGTTGTAAAGTGGATTCCAGTTAATTGAGCCATAAGACCTTTAGACATAGGAACAGAATTAGGCCATTCAGCCCATCGTGTCTGCCCCACCATTTCATCATGGCTGATCCCAGATTCCAATCAACCCCATACACCTGCCCTCTCACCATATCCCTTCTTGTCCTGACCAGTCAGGAATCTATCAACTTCCACCTTAAATATACCCACAGACTTGGTCTCCATCGAAGTCTGTGGCAGAGCATTCCACAGATTCACTACTCTCTGGCTAAAAAAAATCCTCCCTACCTCTGTTCTAAACGGTCACCCCTCAATTTTGAGGCTGTGCCCTCTAGTTCTGGATACCCCCACTGGAGGAAGCATCCTCTCCACATCCATCCTATCCAGTCCTTTCAACATTTGGTAGGTTTCAATGAGATCCCCCCTCCGACCCGCATTCTTGTAAATTCCAATGAGTACAGGGCTAAGACTGGCAAACACTCCTCCTATGTTAACCCCTTCATTCCCAGAATAATCCTTGTGTACCTCCTCTGGACTCTGTCCAATAACACAACACATAAAAAATGCTAGTGAACACAGCAGGCCAGGCGGCATCTATAGGAAGAGGTACAGTCGACGTCTTGGCCTGAAGCATCGACTGTACCTTTTCCTATAGATGCTGCCTGGCCTGCTGTGTTCACTAGCATTTTTTATGTGTGTTGCTTGAAATTCCAGCATCCGCAGATTTCCTTGTGTTTACATCCTTTCTGAGTTATGGGGTCCAAAATTGTTGACAATACTCCAAGAGGTGCTGCCTACCTAGTGTCTTAAAAGCCTCAGCATCATCGCTTTGATTTTATATTCTATTTCCCTTGAAATAAATGCCAACGTTGCATTTGCCTTCTTTACCACAGATTCAACCTATAAATTAACCTTCTAGGAGTCTTGCACGAGGACTCCTAAGTCCATTTACACCTCTGATGTTTGAATTCTCTCCCCATTTAGATAATAGTCCAGACTATTGCTCCTTTTACCAAAACGCATTGTCATACATTTCCCAACACGGTATTCCATCTGCCACTGTTTGCCCATTTTTCTAATTTGTCTGTCCTGCTGCATCACATTGCTTCCTCAGCACTACCTACTCCTCCACCTCTCCTCGTATCCGTAAACTTTGGCACAGTCATCAATTCCACTACCTGAATCATTGACAATTTGAAAAGAGCAGTCCTAATACTGACCCCTGAGGGACAGCACCAGTCACTGGGAGCCAACCAGAAAAGGGCCCCTTTATTCCTACTCACTGCCTGTCAGCCACCCCTCTATCCATGCCAGTATCTTTCCTGTAACACCATAGGAGTTTATCTTGTTAAGCAGTCTCCTGTGAGGCACCTTATCAAATGTCTTCTGAAATTCTGAGTAAATAACACCCACTACCTCTCCTTTGTCCACACTGCTTGTTATTTCCTTGAAGAACTCTTGACAGATTTGTCAAGCAAGATTTCCCTTCACAGACTTTTCCCGATACTGGACTTTGACTTACTTTATCATAAGTCTCCAAGAACCCCGAAATCTCATCCTAAAAGATGGACTCCATCACTTCCCCCAACCACTGAGGTTAGGCTAACTGGCTTATAATTTTCTCTCTTTTGCCTTCCTCCCTTTTAAAGAGTGGAGTGACATTTGCAATCTTCCAATCCTCCAGGACCATGCCAGAATCAAGTGATTCTTGGAAGACCATGACCAATGCATCTGTTATCTCTTCAGCAACCTCTCTCAGGACTCTGGGATGTAGTCCATCTGGTCCAGATGACTTATCCACCTTAAGACTCTTCAGTTTTCCAAGCAGTTTTCCCTTTGTAATAGCAATGGCACTCACTGCTGCTCCCTGAATTTTGGCATACAGCAACTGTCTTCCACAGCAAAGACTAAAGCAAAGTACTTATTAAGTTCATCTGCCATTTCTTTGTCCCCCATTTCTACATCATCAGCATCATTTTCCAGTGGTCCAATATCAACTCTCACCTCCCTTTTAGTCTTTATATACCTGAAAAAACTTTTAGTATCCTGCCTTATACTATCGAGTCGTTTGCCCTCATATTTCACCTTTTCCCTTCTTACAGCTTTTTTAGTTGCCTTCTGTTGGATTTTAAAAGCTTTCCAATCATCCAACTTTCCACTCACTTTTGCTATCTTATACACCCTTCCCTTGGCTTTTATACAGTCATTAACTTCCTTGTCAGCCACGGTTGCCTAGCTCTGCCATTTGAAAACAACTTATTTTATCTGTGGGACATATCTATCCTGCACCATGTGAACTATTCCCAGATAATTCAGCCACCTCTGTTCTGCTGTCATCCCTGCCAGCATCCTCCTCCAATCCACCTGGGCAAGCCGTCTGGGTAGCCTCCAACCTGATGGCGCGCACACTGATTTCCCTAAATTCTGTTAATGCCCCTCCTCCCCTTCTTACCCCATCCCTTATTTATTTATTTACTACTTTCCCCCTTCCCCCTTTTTCTCTCTCTCTCTCTGTCCCTCTCACCATAGGATTTTATCTTGTTAAACAGTCTCCTGTGAGACACCTTATCAAATATCCTCTGAAAATCTAAGTAAATGACACCCACTACCTCCCCTTTGTCCACACTGCTTGTTATTTCCTTGAAGTCCTTGCCTGCTCTCCATCTTCTTCTGGGCTCCCCTCCCCCTTTCTTTCTCCCTAGGCCTCCCGTCCCATGATCCTGCCCCTTCTCCAGCCTCGTATCCTTGTTGTCAAACTACTTTCCAGCTCTTGGCTTCATCCCTCCCCCTCCTGTCTTCTCCTGTCATTTCGGATCTCCCTCTCCCCCTCACTTTCAAATCTCTTACTCTCTCTTCTTTCAGTTAGTCCTGACGAAGGGTCTCGGCCCGAAACGTCGACTGTACCTCTTCCTAGAGATGCTGCCCGGCCTGCTGCGTTCACCAGCGTTTTGCGTGTGAAGCTCCTCACTCATTGCCTCTGTAATTCCCTTTATTCCGTTGTGATACGGATAGATGTGATTTATGCTTCTCCCTCTCAAATTGCAGTATGAATTCAATCATATTATGATCACTGCTTCCTAAGGGTTCCTTTACCTCAAGCTCTGACCCTACGTCACCTCTTTTTAAAGATGTAATTCCATCTCTGACCAAAAGAGCCACACCAC
Source organism: Mobula birostris (assembly GCF_030028105.1). Classification (NCBI taxonomy): domain Eukaryota; kingdom Metazoa; phylum Chordata; class Chondrichthyes; order Myliobatiformes; family Myliobatidae; genus Mobula; species Mobula birostris. The sequence goes on from NC_092382.1 coordinate 95,888,675, forward strand.
CACCTATGCGTCCCTCCCTGTCCTTTTGATACGAAGTATATCGTTTGATGTTAAGCTCCCGACTATGACCTTCTTTCAGCCACGACTGCGTGACGCCCACAACGTCACATCTAATTGTGCCACAAGTTCGTCCACTTTAATCTGAATGCTACGTGCATTTATATACGGAATCTCCAGTCCTGCATTCTTCGCCCTTATGAATTTTGCCTCTGTGGTACAACTTAGCTCTTTGCCATCATGCCCTTCATTTAGTTCGGACACTAGGCTGCTTAATTGGGACAGAAGACTGTTGCCAAAGAGTGTCTAACTAGCGTCAGCCACATGCACTTCCAAGGTCTTTAGACGTACTACCATGAAAAGTGTTTTTTAAATAGCATCAGTTACGTGTTTCTTTTGAGTGAGCAGTGGTTTTTGTCACCGATAGCGAGAAATAAGCAGGAACACAAATTGGAACTGTTTTGCTCATCACAGTTTCAAGCTTTCAGGCCTGGAGATGCCAGAAACAGTTGGGAGCAAAAATTAAATGAATTCACGACTTCAACAAGTCAGGAACTATGGGGAATGTGAAGGTATCGACAATCACCTTGAACGTTATAATGAAAAAGAAGATTCGGAATATGCAATCGTCTGAAGCATTGTATGAAGGCAGTCGATTATCTGCACTGAGTGTCTGCTGTGGTTTTGTTCACCTACAGTCAATTAAAAGAACGCGGCAGGTGAATTCCTCCGTCGACAACCACAATACACAGTTTTATTGTCCTGCACAAGTATTGGTGGTGTTCTAATTTGTCCTGTATTTCATTGAATTAAATAAATTGCTACTCAGTTAAACAGTAATTCATCTTTTTTTTAATACCTTCTAACTATTTCCATGAAGAGGCGGCCACTTAATTGGGCCAATCCGTACTGGTTGTGATTTGTCACAATTAACTGGAATCCACTCTATTTCTTCTTGTAATTTATGATATATTTTACACATTGCAGCACCCATAAAATCTACTACGACTTACAATAAGAAATGCACTGGAGCTCTCCACAGCCCCGGTTATGTGCCTCAGCAGAACCCTGACCCCTGGACGCTTCTGGAGCAGAGCCCATCCCATTGGAACAACTTCCTCCGTTCCCCAACACTGCTGACAACGTCCCAAAATTCAAACCCACTTCTCACACGGGCTGACACAGTTTTTTACCCCTCCCCTTCCTTTCCAGTTCTGATGAAGGGCCTCAGCCCAAAACACTTAATCGTTTTTCGTTTCCAGAGACGCTTCCTGAACTGTAGATTTCCTCCAGCTTTTTGTACACCGGAAATCAAACATCCACAAGTAATCCCTTCCTGTGCTGGTGTTGGATGAAGGTTTTTGGGCTCTAGAGATATAACGGGCACACGGGGGCTTTGGCAGCTTAAGGTACATATTCCGGAGATTAAATATGAACTTTGTGGATAACTGAGAATTGGAAAAACACAGATACATGTGGGGTTGGCACAATGGAGAAATGGGAAGGGACAAGATTATCAAGGAGATGTAAACCAGGATGGGAATTTTGTGACTGAGATGAATATGGAGGTGACTGGTAACTTGGGTGGGGCAGCAGAGATATCTCAGTGGGGAATAAGACAACAGGGAAACGCACACCCTCTCCCAATCCCCTCTCTCACCTGAGCCTTGCTTGTCGCTATTATTCAATGTTCCCCTGTGGCTTCTCACCAGCAGTCGTCTCTGCTTCTGGCATGGAGAGTCTATCGTTCACGGTCCTATAGCACACTAGAGAGGTACAAGGGGTTGCACATTGAGAACAGATGAGGTTAGGACTTTCAGGAGGTTGAGAGGGCGATGGATAGGACGTAAACAGGAGGAGTTTTATAAAGTTGCAACAACAGACCCTCTTGACTTTTGACTTCAGTGCCTCGACTAACAACATCAGCATTTCATAAGCCTTCTGAACCACCTTATTGAACTCTGAGCCACTTTCAAGGAGTTCTGAACTTGGATCCAAGATCTCTCTGCTCAGCAACACTTGCCCTCAACATGCCAAACTTCGATTCGTAACTTTCCTGTGATCTATTCTGTTCTTTTTCATTAATTGTAGTGAAGAGATTTCTTGCTCTTGCTCCTCAACACAAAAAATCTACTGTCACTGATCAAATGGACTCTCAACTTCAAGGTTATCACCATTCAACTGTATACACGTATCCTGCCAAACAAAACAACTTTCCCCCGGACCAAGGTGCAGAACACAGTACATATAACTCACAACAACACATCAAGTAATATTACCACAAATAAATTAACAAATTATAAAACATATTCCAGAAGACTGACATTTAGCATAAGGTGCATTTCAAAGTTCAGAGTAAATTTATTATCAAAGTACAGAAATGTCACCATACACAACCCTGAGATTCATTTTCTTGTGGGCATACTCAATAAATCTATAGAATAATAACCACAACAGAATCAATGAAAGACTGACCAGTTAGGCCATTCAACCAGAGTGCGGAAGACAACAAACTGCAAATACAAAAAGAAGAAATAATAATGATAAATAAATAAGCAATAAATATCAAGATCATGAGATGAAGAGTCCTTGAGAGTGAGTTCATAAGTTGAGGGAACATTTCAATGATGGGGCGAGTGAAGTTCCGTGAACTTTTCCCCTGTGCCGTGCAATAGATTTTTGAGCCGTTTCACAGACACCCGGTTCACCTGTCCTTTGTGAAGCCGGGAGGAGTCAGGGTACAATGTTTATATGAAGTGTGAGAGGTTGCAGCCCCTGTTTGAGTATCTGAATGGGCTGCTGCTCACGTTTTGGTTGTACTTCAGCTCTGTGCTCCTGATATATGGTCACCCAGTACGGAGGGGGTTGGGATGCTCAGAGAATCTACTGGTGGGCTTGTTCCTGGACCTGGCCGAGATGGCCATTCGTGGGTCCAGGCAGTCAAGTGCTCTGCCTAAGCTGAATGCCTGCCCCTCTTCTGGGGTTACGTTCATGCTGAAGTGTCTGTAAAGAGGGAGAGTGCGGTCACTATGGGCACAGGGGTTATTTCCGGGAACAGTGGGCCCTCCAGGGAATTGAATGTTTTGTAGAAAGTAGTAACCATATTTTAACTTGAAATTCTGAACAATCCCAAAAATCACAGATGTCTGTATTTTGTGAGTGAATAAATTTTTATAATTCTGTAAAACAAAATAGGAGCTATGCTCTTTAAAGGCCTTTGTTGCCAGGGCTGTCTGCACTGTCTACAATTTATCCTTGCCTGGACACAACTTCCACACAAAATCCCCTTGCTGATGTAAATTACTCACCCAGAAAAGCCAGAACAAGCCACGGGACCCTCCTCTTGCCGGCTAAAGGGGGAGAAAACATAATTTAATTTTCTCACAAATATATTTCTATATTTATTATAATCTACAGTAAATTTTATTCATTGCACTGTTCTGCTTTCGTAAAACAACAAATCTCACCATATATGTCAGTGATAACACACCTGATTCTGAACGTAACTTAAATCAGAGGGAAACGAGACAGTGGGGTACGGACCAGACTGCAAACTGGGACAATAACTCAGGATCCATCGATAGTGGGTGTGGTACACCATGCTCTCACTGGGAGCCGACAGACAGAGGTGAGATATCTACCTAGCTATCTCTCTCTCTCTCTCTCTCTCTCTCATCTCAGAGTGAGAAGGGTAGGACCCTCTGTCTCACTCTCTTCCCTCTGTGTGTGTCTCTCCCTCCCCCCCCCTCCACCAACACACTGAGTCGACACAGAAAAGTGTGAGATCTCCCTCGCTCTCTCTCTCTCACTGGGACCTTCTTGAGGTAGGTGAGAACTCCCTCTTTCCTTCCAGAAATTCCATCTACTTTAATGTCCCTGCATCCTGTCCACCCCATTCCCTCTTCTGATCTGTTCTCTCCACCAAACGCAGTCCCCATGCAGAGTACACACACACACACACACACACACACACACACACACACACACACACACACACACATACACACACACACACACACACACACACACACACACACACACACACACACACATACACACACACACACACACACACACGTTAACAGCACAGATGACAGATATCTGAGCCTAACCATCGTTTACAGTCTGCGTGAGAGATAAGGGAGATGGAAGTACCTGCATCCTCCTCACTTGTGGAGTCAGTCCGTGAGAAGTGTCAGCCTTAGCACCGACTACCTTCCACACCGGCTGCTGGTGTGAAAGAACACAGGGCTGGTTAGTGAGACGGCTGATTATATGATATGGGAGAACATGCAAAGTGAGGGAGCCGCCTGGAATGAACAGTCTATTGTTCTCATTTTCCAAACTTCCTCAATGGACACGACATCGACAACAGCTCAGGACAGGAAAAGGACTCTGTGTATCGGAGCAGGAGTGGACACACCGACTAGGGAGTGAAATATGAACCAAGGCAAGAATTATGGAGTTTCTCCAGCATTTTCCGTAGATTTTCAGCATCTGCAGAATCTCCTGTGTTTGTAACTAACATGGGCAGTAGGTACGAGGGAGGAGAGGACACAATATGAACACAGAATGGGTACTGGGCTGTGCCACACGGATCTGATACACAGGAGCTGTGAAATATCCACAAAATAAACCACTGGGCGCTGTAGAGAAATGGGCCTTTCTGCCCACCACCCCCAGACAGACCTTCTCCCAACTGAATGAATTCCATCTGCCGGCGTGAGGACCATATCCCAGACAGACCTTTTCCCAACTAAATTACTCCCATGTGCCGGCCTGAGGACTATAACCCAGACAGACCTTCTCCCAACTGGATTACTCCCATCTGCCGGCGTGTGAACCATATCCCAGACAGACCTTTTCCCAACTAAATTACTCCCATGTGCCGGCCTGAGGACCATATCCCAGAGAGACCTTTTCCCAACTAAATTTCTCCCATGTGCCGCCGTGAGGACCATATCCCAGACAGACCTTCTCCCAACTGAATTACTACCATCTGCCGGCGTGTGAACTATATCCCAGACAGACCTTTTCCCAACTAAATTACTCCCATGTACCGGTGTGAGGACCATATCCCACACAAGATGGCATCGAGCTTTGGTCTCCATCGAGTTCACGGCTCAGATGTAGTCATGGGCTTTTTTTTTCCAGTTCATAGGGACAGAGACAGGAGTCAGGAGTCACTTTGGGATTTAGGGACAGGGATGAGGTGGAGTTAGACATCAGGTTGGAGTTTCGGACCTGCTCCCCGTTCAAAGGACAGTGACATGGATGCGTTACGAAAGACATCCGTGGATATCGGACTGTCCTGGATAAGTGGGTCCCAGAATCAAATGTCCACATATATATAGCCAGGATGCCCCAGACCTTTGGACAGTACTGTAGTAATTTTATGTATTGCACTCTACTGCTGCCACAAGAAAAACATATCGTGACATATGTGAGTGATGACAAGCCTGATTTTGATATGGATTTCTGCTGTGGACTGAGAGTGGGAAGGATTTAGGGAGAGAGGGAATCATGGCTGAGAAAAGGAGCAGGGAGCACCAGAGAGACATTCTGTAATGATCAATAAACCGATTGCTCGACCTCGCCTGTTGTGTCCGGGCTGAGTGTGTCTGCACCCCTTCTCCGCCACCTGCCCCACGCCCCTCACCATTCCCCAACGTCCAGATTTACAAACTCTCTCTCCTCTCCACGTCGGGAAATACAGGACTGTGCAGAGGTCTTTGCCACCCTCACAGTACATAGGTTCAGTGATAACAAAGCTGATTCTAATCTGGAGTACGTGGGGTTTTTTTTTGGAAAGGGGCATTACAGATAGACAGACTGGTGAAGGTGATATTTGGCATGCTCGCCTTCCTCAGTCAGGGCACTGAGTATAGAACTTGAGACGCTGTGCTGCAGTTCTTCAAGACTCTGGTGGAATATTGTGAAGAGTTTTGGTCACCACCCCCACAATGGGAATGATGCCACTGATCTGGAAAGAGTAAACAAGCCATTATGGGAATCACATACAGGTCTCCAAACAGTAGCCAAGACGTGGGGTTGAGATTGCAAAGGGAGCTGGAAAGGGCATGCAATAAGCGTAATGTTACAATTTTAATGGGGGACTTCAATATACAAGGAGGATTGGGAAAATCAGGTTGGGTTCGGATCGCAGGAGACGGAATTTGTCGAATGCCTCCGAGATGGTTTTTTAGAGCAGCTTGTGCTCGGGGAGACGCTATCGTAGGTTGGGTGTTGTGTAATAATCCGGGTTTTATTGGGGAGCTTGAGGTAAAGGAATCCTGAGGAGGCAGTGATCATAATATGATTGAATTCATACTGCAATTTGAGATGGAGAAGCATAAATCACATCTATCAGTATCACAATGGAATAAAGGGAATTACAGAGGCTTGAGAGAGGAGCTTGTCCAGGTGGATTGGAGGAGGATACTGGCAGGGATGACGGCAGAGCAGAGATGGCCGAAGTTTCTGGGAATAGTTCACAAGGTGCAGGATAGATATGTTCCGCAGAGAAAGAAGTTCTCAAGTGGCAGGGGTAGGCAACGAAGGTAGGTGTAGGGGTATGCAGAGCTGAGGAAGCAATGCGGTTGCAGCAGGACTTAGACAAATTGGAAGAATGGGCAAAAAAGTGGCAAATGGAATGCAGAGCTGGGAAATGTATGATAATACGTTTTAGTAGAAAGAAAAATAATTTTCTAAATGGAGAGAAGGTTCAAACATCGGAGGTGCAGAGAGACTTAGGAGTCCTCGTGAAAGACTTCCAGAAGGTTAATTTACAGGTTGAGGGCAAATGCAATGTTGGTATTTATTTCAAGGAGAGTAGAATGTAAGGGCAAGGAGATAATGCTGAGCTTTTTTACGCACAAGTCAGGTCTCACTTAGAGTATTCCCAACAGGTTTTTGGCCCCATATCTCAGACAGGATGTGTTGTCATTGCAGAGAGTCCAGAGGAGGTTCATGAGGATTATTCCGAGAATGAAAGGAACTTTGGGCCTGTACTCACTGGAATTTGGAAGAATGCGGCGGTATCTCATTGAAACCTACCAAATCTTGAAAGGACTAGATAGGATGGATGTGGAGAGGATGGTATCTATCATAGTGGTATCCAGGACTAGAGGGCACAGCCTCAAAACTGAGGGATGATGTTTAGAACAGACGTATAGCTGTGGAACGCTTGGCCACAGACTGCGGTGGAAGTCAAGTCCGTGGGTATATATATAAGGCGGAAAATGATCGTTTCCTGACCGGCCAGGGCATCCAAGGACAGGGAGAGAAGGCAGGTGTATGGGGTCGAGTGGGATCCAGGATCAGCCATAATGGATTGGCGGAGCAGACTCGATGGACTGAATGGCCTAATTCTGCCCCTATGTTCCACGGTCGTACGGTCTAAGACCTGGGGCCCGTGGACCGATGCTGCTGGGATACAAACTAGGGCCTGATCAACCCTGGCTGGGTCGCCGGGGACAGAACGTCTGACGTTGAAAGACCCGAAACACGCAATGACCCCAGGTTACATCACTGATGACGTCTCCCAGCGCGCATCCTAGAATACAATTCAGCGTCTGTACAGAATAACCCACCGGTAGGTCTACCGCGTCATAACCCCAGGGCTGCCGTTCAACATCATCACTCATTGTTCAAAACTCCAAAAAACCTACGAGGCTCCTTCTTTATCTATTATCTATTATCTAGAACGTTACAGCCCAGGTAAGATCCGTTCGGCCCACCATGTCTGTGTTAGGCATGATGCTGAATTAAAGTGAACCTGTTGCACCAACACATGATTCACAGCAGACAGAATATCCGGCAGTGTAGCTCAGCAACGAGCCCTTCCGCCATGGTGTTGCGCCGAATTGAGCTAGTCATTCAAACCTTTGTATGTTCTTGTGTCTGTGTGGAACATGGAACAGTACAGCACAGCACAGCTCCTTCGGCCCACGATATTGCGCCGAACACCTGACCGACACTAAGATCAATGGAACCCTTCCCTCCTACGTAGCCCCTCTGTTTTTCTATCACCCACGTGCCTACCTAAGAGTTTCTTAAATGTCCCCAATTGTATCCGTCTCTACCACCGTCCACGCAAACGCCAATCTCTGTGTAAAGAACTTACCCCTGACATCCGCCGATAATGTCCTCCAATCATTTTGAAAATTGTGTCCCCCTTGGTATTAGCTATTTCCACCCTATGAAAATAAAAGTCTCCGGCCGCCCACTTGATCAATGTCTCTTGTCATCCTGTGCACTGTCCAGTCAACTCTCGTCCTACCCCGCTCCAAACAGAAGAGCCCGAGCTCACTCAACCCATCCTCATGAGACATGCCCCCTCATCCAGTCCTGAATCCCTGTAAATCTCCTCTGCACCCACTCTCAACTATCCACGTCCCTCCCACTGATAAAGTTTTAAGGGAATTGGGAAGTCTCAGATTCTTGTAAATGATGGTTAAGGTTGAGTCTGTGTATTCTGGTTTGAGAATGTCTGCAGTTTGAGCAGCTGCTGTCGCCTGACTTTTCACACCTTTTGAGGTCCTGTATAACTTTCAACTTTCGGTCAAGTACCGACTATACCTGTAACTTCAGTATGCTTGAATAAAGTCTCAAAACTGCCTCTTTGGAGCAAAATAAGGGCTGAAACTTACAGAACCCACAAGAAGACATCTCCTAGTCTTCACACATTTTGGTTCCGGCAAAAGGTGCCGATAAGGCAGGACAATCCTTACATTCCTTTTTTAATTTTGGTGAAGTCTCTTATCTAAGTTCTTCTCTATTTGAGCAGCGGAGTGTCTATTAATCTGACTGTTCTTTTGTATTGAGATGTTAAAGGTTCAATCTGTCCTGCTTACATGTAAATGCTGAGTGTCCAGACGAGGACATGCAGGATGTGGGAATTAATTATACTCTGTTCTCTGTTTACGTCTGCCTGATGTGATTAAGTATTCTTTGTCAAGTACGTTTACCTCTGTTTTAGTTAATTAACCGGCCTTTGTCTCGGACTATCACTGTTGCTAGGCTTTCGTGACAAGGATGCGACAAAAAACTGTACCTCTGTGTTTCGATAGAGAGACTTCCGCAGCTGATTCTCTGTGAGTGCAGATGGAAAGTTCTCTCTCGTAGCATGCTAGCTACTAATAAAGGTGGAGAAGAATCAACTATGCTGCTTGTGTACGGGTTTATTTTGTATGTTAACTTTAAAATGGCTTCTTTGTTATGATATACTTGGGAATGCTTCTTTGTTATTTTAAGCGCTGAGGAAGTCCTTCCCGGTAGCAGTTTGTTTTGCATTATCTATTGATATGAGGACGAATGAACCAATTGGGATAGTTGTTATGACATTGGTGTGTCTGGAAGATTTGGATGCGCGGGGTTTTGAGGCAGAAGGCGGGAGAGAGGGACAGGGGATGAACCAGGTGCTGTGATGTCCGCTAACGGGGTCGGACCCCGACGAGGACGTTCGGCCAGGAGAGGAGGCGGAGAGGACTCGGGTGGAGCGTCTGGTCGACCACCGTTGTTGGTCCCTAGCGGCGGGTCGAGGCGGTCCGAGGGGTCGCAGGGTGAAGAAGGAGGTCCTGAGCTCCAACTGTTTGTGCACGAAGAGATTGAACCTGAACAAAAAGGACGGGTTCCACTTGAATCCCAGGGGGACCAATATCCTGGCGGGGAGGCTTGCTAAGGCTATTGGAGAGAGTTTAAACTCGGATTTCTGGTGGGGGTGGTGGGAACTAAACTGAAGAGACGGAGGAAGAGGCGGTTGGCTCACAAGTAGGGAAAGTTTGGAGACAGTGCGAGAGGGAGGATAGGCAGGTGATAGAGAAGGGACGCGCTCAGACCGATGGTTTGAGATGTGTCTATTTTAATGCAAGGAGTATTATGAACAAAGCGGATGAGTTTAGAGCGTGGTTCAGTATTTGGAGCTATAATGTTGTGGCCATTACAGAGACTTGGATGGCTCAGGGGCAGGAATGGTTACTAAGAGTGCCAGGCTTTAGATGTTTCAGAAAGTACAGGAAGGGAGGCAAAAGAGGTGGGGGCGTGGCACTGTTGATCAGAGATAGTGTCACAGCTGCAGAAAAGGAGGAAGTCATGAAGGGATTGTCTACGGAGTCTCTGTGGGTGGAAGTTAGGAACAGGAAGGGGTCAATAACTCCACTGGGTGTTTTTTATAGACCACCCAACAGTAACAGGGGCATCGAGGGACAGGTAAGGAGAAGGATTTTGGAAAGATGTAATAATAACAGGGGTGTCGTGGTGGAGATTTTAATTTCCCAAACATCGATTGGCATGTCCCTGGAGCGAGCGGTTTAGATGGGGTAGCGTTTGTTTAGTGTGTTCAAGACGGTTTCTTGATACAATATGTAGATAGGCCTCCAAGAGGAGAGGCTGTACTTGATCTGGTATAAGGAAATTAACCTGGTCAGGTGTCAGATCTCTCAGTGGGAGAGCTTTTTGGAGATAGTGATCACAATTCGGTCTCCTTTACCATAGCATTGGAGAGGGATAGGAACAGACAAGTTAGGAAAGCGTTTAATTGGAGTAAGGGCAAATATGAGGCTATCAGGCAGGAACTTGGAAGCATAAACTGGGAAATGATATTCTCAGGTAAATGTACAGAAGAAATGCGGCAAGTGTTCGGGGATATTTGCGTAAGGTTCTGCATCGGTACGTTCCAGTGAGGCAGGGAAAGGGTGGTAAGGTACATGAACCGTGGTCTACAAAGGCTGTTGTAAATCTAGTGAAGAAAAGTTTATGAAAGGTTCACAAAAGTGGGCAATGATAGAGATCTAGAAGATTATAAGGCTAGCAGGAAGGAGCTTAAAAAATAAATTAGGAGAGCCAGAAGGGGCCATGAGAAGGCCTTGGCGGACAGCATTAAGGAAAACCCCAAGGCATTCTACAAGTATTTGAAGAGCAAGAGGATAGGACGTGAGAGAATAGGACCAATCAAGTGTGACAGTGGAAAAGTGTGCATGGAACCGGAGGAAATAGCAGAGGTATTTAATGAGTACTTTCCTTCAGTATTCACTACGGAAAAGGATCTTGGCGATTGTAGGGATGACTTACAGCGGACTGAAAAGCTTGAGCACGTAGATATTAAGAAAGAGGATGTGCTGGAGCTTTTGAAAAGCATCAAGTTGGATAAGTCGCTGGGACCGGACGAGATGTACCCCAGGCTACTGTGGGAGGTGAGGGAGAAGATTGCTGAGCCTCTGGCAATGATCTTTGCATCATCAATGGGGGCGGGAGATGTTCCGTAAAGATTGGAGGGTTGCTGATGTTGTTTCATTATTTAAGAAAGGGAGTAGAAATAGCCCAGGAAATTATAGACCAGAGAGTCTTACTTCAGTAAGTTGATGGAGAAGATGCTGAGATGCAGGATTTATGAACATTTGGAGAAGCATGATATGATTAGGAATAGTCAGCATGGTTTTGTCAGAGACAGGTCGTGCCTTACGAGCCTGATTGATTTTTGAGGATGTGACTAGGATGAAGGAAGAGCCGTAGATGTAGTGTATATGGATTTCAGCAAGGCATCTGACAAGGCTTATTAAGAAGGTAAAGATGCATGGGATCCAAGAGACATTGTTTGTGGATTCAGAATTGGCATGCCCACAGAAAGCGAAGAGTGGTTGTAGATAGGTCATATTCTGCATGGAGGTCGGTCACCAGTGGTGTGTCTCATGGATCTGTTCTCGAACCCCTGCTCTTTGTGATTTTTATAAATGACCTGGATGAGGAAGTGGAGGGATGGGTTATTAAATTTGCTGATGACACAAAGGTTGGGGTGCTGTGGATAGTGTGGAGGGCTGTCAGATGTTACAGCGGGACTGATAGGATGCAAAACTAGGCTGAGAAGTGGCAGATGGAGTTCAACCCAGATGTGTGAGGTGGTTCATTTTGGTAAGTCAAATATGATGGCAGAAAATAGTATTGATGGTAAGACTCTTGGCAGTGTGGAGGATCACAGGGATTTTGGGGTCCGAGTCCATAGGACACTCAAAGCTGCTGCGCAGGTTGACTCTGTGGCTAAGAATGCATACGGTGCCTTGGTCTTCATCAATCGTGGGATTGAGTTTAGGAGCCGAGAGCTAATTTTACAGCTATATTGGACCCTGGTCAGATCACACTTGGAGTACTGTGCTCACTTCTGGTCGCCTCATGACAGGAAGAATGTGGAAACTATAGGACGGGTGCAGAAGAGATTTACAAAGATGTTGCCTGGATTGGAGAACACGCCTTATGAGAATTGGTTGAGTAAATTCGGCCTTTTTTCCTTAGAGGGACGGAGGATGAGAGGTGACTTGATAGAGGTGTACAAGATAATGAGAGGCATTGATCATGTGGATAGTCAGAGGCTTTTCCCCAGGCAAAATGGATAGCACAAGAGGGCATAGTTTTAAGGTGCTTAGAAGTAGGTACAAAGGAGATGTCAGGGGGAAGTTTTTACGCAGAGTGTGGACAGAGCGTGGAATGGGCTGCCGGCGACAGTGGTGGAGGCGGATACGATAGAGTCTTTCAGGGAGACCCCTGGACAGGTACATGGAGCTCAGAGAAATCGAAGTCTATGGGTAACCCTAGGTATTTCTAAGGTAAGGACATGTTCGGCACAGCTTTGTGGGCCGAAGGGCTTGCATTGTGCTGTAGGTTTTCTATGTTCCTTTGTTTCTAATACCCTATTAATTTCTGTCTTAAATACAACCAACGACCTGGCCTCCACAGCCGCATGTAGCAACAAATTCCGCCAATTCACCACCCTTTGGCGAAAGATATTTCTTCGCATCTCTGTTTTGAAAGGGCCCCCTCTATACTGAGTCTGTGCCCTCTTGTCCTAGACTCTCCCAACATAAGAAACATCCCTTCCACATCTACTCGGTCTGGACCTTTCAACATTCGAAAACTTTCAATGAGATCCCGCCCCCCTCCCCATCCTTCTGAATTCCAGCGAGCACAGACCCAGAGCCATCAAATGTTCCTCGTGAAATAAGTCTTTCATTCCTGGAATCATCCTGATGAACCTGCTCTGGACCCTTTCCAATGTCAGCACATCTTTTCTAAGATGAGGGTCCCAAACCTGTACGCAATGCTCAAGGTGAGGCCTCACCAGTGCCTTATAAAGCCTCATCAATACATCCCTGCTCTTGTAATCTAGACCTCCTGAAATTAATACTAACATTCGTCACCACTGACTCAACCTGCAAGTTAACCTTTAGGGTGTTCTGCAGAAGGACCTCATGTCCTCCTTTAGCTGTGGAAAGCGGCCAGTGAGTGAGTGGTCCAGTGAAGGAGTGGAGCTTTGAGGCTTTGACTCGAGGGATTCTGGCAGTTTTGACAGTTGGACTGTGCAATCAAGTCAATCAATATTTGAATAGCTAAGCAGAAAGCAGGTGATTAGATAATCAAGATTTGAATAGCTCAGACTCAGCAGAAAGCAGCTGATTGGGCAATCGAGGTCAGGTGACCAAGCAGTTTGAACAGCTCAAACAAACGCATACAGGGGGAGCTCAAGCGGAGCGGCCAGTGAAGGAGTGGAGCGTTGAGGCTTTGACTCGAGAGGCTTCGAGGAGAAGAGGCGGAGGACGAACTTGCTCCCAGTTAGTCTATACAATGCCTCCTGAGACGGTGATGTGCCTCTCATGTGAGATGTGGCATTCGTGGGGGAACTCCCCTCTCCCGCAGAGTCACATCTGCCAGAAGTGCATGCGGCTGGGCGATCTGGAAGACCACGTAAGGAATCTGGAGCAGCAGCTGGATGACCTTCGACTCGTAAGGTAGAATGAGGTAGTCATAGATATGAGCTACAGGGAGGTAGTCACACGTAGGATGCTGGAAAAAGGGCGTTGGGTGACAGTCAGAGGGGGGAAAGCGAAGGTGAGTAGACAGTTAGTGCAGAACACCCCTGTAGCCATTCCCCTGAATAATAAATTTACCGTCCTTGATACTGTTGGCGGGAACGACCGACCAGGTGTGACCCACGGTTGCAGGGCCTCCGACACTGAGTCTGACCCTGTGGTGCAGAAGGGTGGAACGGAGAAGACGAGAGCTGTCCTCACTGGAGTCTCTATAATCAGGGAAGCAGACAGGAGATTTTGTAGACGTGGGAAGGACACCCGCAAGGTTTGTTGCCTCGCAGGTGCCAGGGTCCGGGATGTCTCTGACAGGGTGCACGACATCCTGGTACGAGAGGGAAAGCAACCAGAAGTGGTGATACATGTTGGGACCAACAACATAGGCAGGAAGAGGGATGAGGTCCTGAAGTGTGAGTTTTGGGAATTAGGCAGAAGGCTGAAGAACAGGACCTCAAGGGTGACGTTCTCAGGATTGCTGCCAGTGATACGTGATGGTGATGGTAAGAATTGGAGGAGATGGCAATTGAATGCGTGGCTGAGGAGTTGGTGCAGGGAGCAGGGTTTTAGATTTTTGGATCATTGGGATCTCGTCTGGGGAAGGTGGGACCTGTACAGATTGGATGGGTTGCACCTGAACTCGATGGGGAGCAACATCCTTGCAGGTAGGTTTGCTAGCATGGTTCGGGAGGGGTTAAAATAATTTGCAAGGAGGATGGGATCTGGAGCGATAGAGCAGTGAAAGAAGTGCATGGAGTAAAGCCAGATCTAACATATAGAGTGGCTTTGAGGAAAGAGAAGCAGAATAAAGGGTGTAAAGACAGTAAGGTAGAAGGGCTGAAATGTGTGTACCTCAATGCAAGAAGCTTCAGGAACAAAGGTGATGAACTGAGAGCTTGGATACATACATGGAATTATGATGTAGTGGCCATTACACAGACTTGTCTGGCACCAGGGCAGGAATGGATTCTCAATATTCCTGGATTTCAGTACTTTAAAAGGGATAGAGAGGGGGAAAAAGGGGAGGAGGGGTGGAATTACTGGTCAGGGATACTATTACAGCTACAAAAAGGGTGGGTAATGTAGCAGGATACTCTTTTGAGTCAGTATGGGTGGAAGTCAGGAAAAGGAAGGGAGCAGTTACTCTATTGGGGATAGTCTATAGGCCCCCTGGGTGAAGCAGAGATACCGAGGAGCAGATTGGGAGGCAGATTTTGGAAAGGTGCAAAAATAATAGGGTCGTTATCATGGGTGACTTTAATTTCCCGAATATTGATTGGCACCTGATTAGTTCCAAGGGTTTGTACGGGGTAGAGTTTTTTAAGTGTGTCCAGGACGGATATTTGTCACAGTATGTTGACAGGCCGACTAGGGGAATGTCATACTAGATCTAGTACTAGGTAATGAACTGGGTCAGGTCACAGATCTCTCAGTGGGGAAGCATCTGGGGGACAGTGACCACCGCTCCCTGGACCTCAGCATTATCATGGAAAAGGATAGTATCAGAGAGGACAGGAAAATTTTTAATTGGGGAAGGGCAAATTATGAGGCTATAAGGCTAGAACTTGCAAATGTGGATTGGGATGATGTTTTTGCAGGGAAATGTAGGAAGGTAAAGAATGGTAGGGTGAGGTGACAAGTGAGGTGGAAAATCTTGTTTAGGAAGCAAGGATCAGATGGGTCTATTGAGGAATATAGGGAAGCAAGAAAGGAGCTTAAGAAGGGGCTGAGAAGAGCGAGAAGGCCTTGGCGAGTAGGATAAAGGAATACCACAAGGCATTCTACAATTATGTGAAGATCAAAAGGATGACAGGAGTGAAGTTAGGACTGATTAGAGATAAAGGTGGCAAGATGTACCTAGAGGCTGTGGAAGTGAGCGAGATCCTCAAAGAATACTTCTCGTCTGTATTCACCAATGAGAGGGACCTTGATGACGATGAGGACAATATGAGTGAGGTTGATGTTCTGGAGCATGTTTATGTTAAGGGAGAGGAGGTGTTGGAGTTGTTAAAATACATTAGGACGGATAAACCCCCGGGGCCTGATGGAATATTCCCCAGGCTGGTCCACGAGGCGAGGGAATACATTGCTGAGCCTCTGGCTAGAATCTTTATGTCCTCGTTGTCTACGGGTATGGTATGGGAGGATTGGAAGGAGGCGAATGTTGCCCCCCTGTTCAAGAAAGGTTGTTGGGATAGTCCATGTAATTATAGACCAGTGAGCCTTATCTGTGTTTGGGAAAGCTGATGGAAAAGATTCTTAGAGATAGGAGCTATGGGCATTTAGAGAATCATTGTCTGATCAGGGACAGTCAGCATGCCTTTATGAAGGGAAGATCGTGTCTAACAAGCCTGATAGAGTTCTTTGAGGAGGTGAGCAGGCATATAGATTCAGGTAGTGCAGTGGATGTAATCTATGTGCATTTTAGTAAGGCATTTGACAAGGCTCCACATGATAGGTTTATTCAGAAAGTTAGAAGGCATGGGATCCAGGGAAGTATGGCCAGGTGGATTCAGAATTGGCTCGCCTGCAGATGGCAGAGGGTCATGGTGGAAGGAGTGCATTCGGATTGGAGGATTGTGACTAGTGGTGTCCCACAAGGATCGGCTCTGGAACCTCTACTTTTCGTGATTTTTATTAACGACCTGGATGTGGGGGTAGAAGGGTGGGTTGGCAAGTTTGCAGACGACATAAAGGTTGGTGGTGTAGTAGGTAGTGTAGAGGATTGTCGACGATTGCAGAGTGACACTGATAGGTTGCAGAAGTAGGCTGAGAAGTGGCAGATGGAGTTTAACCCTGAGAAGTGTGAGGTGGTATACTTTAGAAGGACAAACTCCAAGACAGAGTACAAAGTAAATGGCAGGATACTTAGTAGTGTGGAGGAGCAGAGGGATCTGGGGGTACATGTCCACAGATCCCTGAACGTTGCCTCACATGTAGATAGGGTAGTTAAGTAAGCTTATGGGGTGTTAGTTTTCATAAGTCGAGGGACAGATTTTAAGAGTCGTGAGGTAATGATGCAGCTCTATAAAACTCTGGTTAGGCCACACTTGGAGTACTGTGTTCATTTCTGGTCGCCTCACTATAGGAAAGATGTGGAAGCATTGGAAAGGGGGCAAAGGAGATTTACCAGGATGCTGCCTGGTTTAGAGAGTATGGATTATGATCAGAGATTAAGGGAGCTTAGGTTTACGCTTTGGAGAGAAGGAGGATGAGAGGAGACATGATAGAAGTATACAAGATATTAAGAGGAATAGATAGAGTGGATAGCCAGCGCCTCTTCCCCAGGGCACCACTGCTCAATACAAGAGGACATGGCTTTAAGATAAGGAGTGGGAAGTTCAAGGGGGATATTAGACGAAGGTTTATTACTCAGAGAGTGGTTGGTGCGTGGAATGCACTGCCTGAGTCAGTGGTGGAGGCAGATACACTAGTGAAATTTAAGAGACTACTAGACAGGTATTTGGAGGAATTTAAGGTGGGGAGTTATGTGGGAGGCAGTGTATGAGGGTTGGCAAAACAATGTGGGCCGAAGGGCCGGTACTGTGCTGTACTATTCTATGGCCTGTGTTCTATCTCAGATTTTTGGATTTTTCTCCCTGTTTAGATAATAGTTTGTACATTTAGTTTGTGGAAGTCGGCCATTTTTCTCGGCGGTTGATCGGGACAGGACTGCGCAAACGCATGTACGTCGTTCTGTGAGGCAGCGGGAGTACTTAAAAGAGAGCAATTTGACGGAGCGGGCAACATTGTAGCGGGCGCCGGAGTAGGGGGAGACAGAGTAGAAAGGCTTTGGTTCGAGAGGCTTCGGCGAGCAGAGGCTGAGGACGAGCTTGACTCCAAGTGAAGTAAAGCCGAGTAAGTTCCTTTAAAAGGAGAACGGTCTGCAGCGGTATTTTATTTGAAGCAAGGAAGGCGGCGAGGCTGTTGCGTATTGGGTAGGTCGTGACAGCTGAGTTCGGCCCCGTGGTTTCTTCCTCCTGAAGCATGTGGGAAATCAGGGATACTTTCAGTGTCCCTGACGACTATGTGTGCAGGAAATGTGTCCAGCTGCAGCTTCTGGCAGACCGCATTGAGCGGCTGGAGCTGCGATTGGATTCATACTGGAGCATCCGCGATGCTGCGAAAATCGTGAATAGCATGTTCAGTGAGTTGGCCACACCGCAGGTAAAGACTACACAGGCAGAAAGGGAATGGGTGGCACTAAACAGCGTAGCAGTAGGCAGATAGTGCAGGAGTCCCCTGAGGTTAACTCCCTCCTAAACAGATATACTGTTTTGGATACTGTTGGGGGAGATGCCTCATCAGGGGAAGGCAGCAGCAGCCGAGTTCACGGCACCATGGGTGGCTCTGCGGCACAGGAGGGAAGGAAAAGGAGTGGGAGAGCTATAGTGACAGGGGATTCGGTTGTACGGGGAATCGATAGGCGTTTCTGCGGCCGCAAACGAGACTCCAGGAGAGTTTGTTGCCTCCCTGGTGCAAGGGTCAAGGATGTCTCTGAGCGGCTGCAGGACATTCTGGAGTGGGAGGGTGAACAGCCAGTGGTCGTGGTGCACATAGGTACCAACGATATAGGGAAAAAACAGGATGAGGTCCTACAAAGTGAATTTAGGGAGTTAAGAGATAAACTAAAAAGTAGGCGCACAAAGGTAATAATCTCTGGATTACAGCCAGTGCCACGTGCTAGTCAGAGTAGAAATAGGAAGATAATTCAGATGAACACGTGGCTTGAAAATGGTGCAAGGGGAAGGGGTTCAAATTTCTGGGGCATTGGAACCAGTTCTGGAGGAAGTGGGACCGGTACAAACAGGACGGTCTGCACCTGGGCTGGACTGGAACCAATGTCCTACGGGAAGCGTTTGCTACTTCTGTTCAGGAGGATTTAAACTAATGTGGCAGGGGGATGTGAACAAGTGCAGAGAGACAGAGAGGTGTAAAATGAGGGTAGAGGCAAAAAGTAATAAGGTGAATAGTAAAAGTGGCAAATCCAGGGCAAAAATCAAAAAAGGCCACTGTTCAACATAATTGTATAAGGGCTAAGAGTGTTGTAAAAGCGAGCCTGAAGGCTTTGTGTGTCAATGCAAGGAGCATTCGTAACAAGGCGGATGAATTGAATGTGCAGATTGTTATTAATGAATATGATATAGTTGGCATCACAGAGACATGGCTCCTGGGTGACCAAGGATGGGAGATCAACATTCAGGGATTTTCAATATTCAGGAGGGATAGACATGAAAGAAAAGGAGGTGGCGTGGCATTGCTGGTTAGAGAGGAGATTAACGCAATAGAAAGGAAGGACATTAGCCCGGAGGATGTGGAATCGATATGGGCAGAGCTGCATAACACTAAGGAGCAGTAAGCGCTGCTGGGAGTTGTGTACAGGCCACCTACCAGTAGTAGTGAGGTTGGGGATGGCATTAAACAGGAAATTAGAAATACGTGCAATACAGGAACAGCAATTATAATGGATGACTTCAATCTACATATAGATTGGGTGAACCAAATTGGTAAGGGTGGCCATAATACGGTGGAATTCTTCATTAAGATGGAGAGTGACATAGTTAATTCAGAAACAAAGGTTCTGAACTTAAAGAAGGGTAATTTTCGTGGTATGAAACGTGAATTAGCTAGGATAGACTGGCAAATGACACTTAAAGGGTTGACGGTGGATATGCAATGGCAAGCATTTAAAGGTTGCATGGATGAACTACAACAATTGTTCATCCCAGTTTGGCAAAAAAGTAAATCAAGGAAGGTAGTGCACGAGTGGCTGAGAAGGGAAATTAGGGATAGTATCAATTCCAAAGAAGAAGCATACAAATTAGCCAGAGAAAGCGGCACACCTGAGGACTAAGAGAAATTCAGAGTCCAGCAGAGGAGGACAAAGGGCTTAATTAGGAAAGGGAAAAAAGATTATGAGAGAAAGCTGGCAGGGAACAAAAAAACTGACTGTAAAAGCGTTTATAGATATGTGAAAAGAAAAATATTGGTTAAGACAAATGTAGGTCCTTTACAGTCAGAAACAGGTGAATTGATCATGGGGAACAAGGACATGGCAGACCAATTGACTAACTACTTTGGTTCTGTCTTCACTAAGGAGAACATAAATAATCTTCCGGGAATAGTAGGGGACCGAGGATCTAGTGAGATGGAGGAACTGAGGGAAATACATGTTAGTAGGGAAGTGGCGTTAGGTAAATTGAAGGGATTGAAGGCAGGTAAATCCCCAGGGCCAGATGGTCTTCATCCCAGAGTGCTTAAGGAAGTAGCCGAAGAAACAGTGGACGGATTAGTGATAATTTTTCAAACCTCTTTAGATTCTGGAATTCCTGTGGATTGGAGGGTGGCTAATGTAACCCCGCTTTTTTAAAAAAGGAGGGAGAGAGAAACCAGGGAATTATAGATCGGTTAGCCTGACATCAGTCTTGGGGAAAATGCTAGAGTCAGATACCAAAGATGTGATAACAGCACATTTGGAAAGCGATGAAATCATCGGACAAAGTCAGCATGGATTTATGAAAGAAAAATCATGCCTGACGAATCTCATAGAATTTTCTGAGGATGTAACTACTAGACTGGATAGGGGAGAAACAGTGGATGTGGTATATTTGGATTTTCAAAAGGCTTTTGACATGGTCCCACACAGGAAATTACTGTGCAAATAAAGCACACTGTTTTGGGGGTATGGTATTGATGTGGATAGAGAACTGGTTGGCAGACAGGAAGCAAAGAGTGGGAATAAACAGGACTCTTTCAGAATGGCAGGCAGTGACTAGTGGGGTACCGCAAGGCTCAGTGCTGGGACCCCAGTTGTTTACAATATATATTAATGACTTAGACGAGGGAATTAAATGCAGCATCTCCAAGTTTGCGGATGACACGAAGCTGGGCAGCAGTGTTAGCTGTGAGGAGGATGCCAAGAGATGCAGGGTGACTTGGATAGGTTAGGCGAGTTGGCAAATTCATGGCAGATGCAATTTAATGTGGATAAATGTGAGGTTATCCACTTTGGTGGCAAGAACAGGAAAACAGATTATTTTCTGAATGATGGCCGATTAGGAAAAGGGGAGCTGCAACGAGACCTGGGTGTCATTATACACCAGTCATTGAAAGTGGGCATGCAGGTACAGCAGGCGGTGAAAAAGGCGAATGATATGCTGGCATTTATAGCAAGAGGATTCGAGTACAGGAGCAGGGAGGTACTATTGCAATTGTACAAGGCCTTGGTGAGACCACACCTAGAGTATTGTGTGCAGTTTTGGTCACCTAATCTGAGGAAAGACATCCTTGCCATAGAGGGGGTACAAAGAAGGTTCACCGGATTGATTCCTGGGATGGCAGGACTTTCATATGATGAAAGACTGGATGAACTAGGCTTATACACGTTGGAATTTAGAAGATTGAGGAGGGATCTTATTGAAACGTATAAAATCCTAAAGGGATTGGACAGGCTAGATGCAGGAAGATTGTTCCCGATGTTGGGGAAGTCCAGAACGAGGAGTCACAGTTTGAGGATAAAGGGGAAGCCTTTTAGGACCGAGATGAGGAAAAACGACTTCACACAGGGAGTGGTGAATCTGTGGAATTCTCTGCCACAGGAAACAATTGAGGCCCGTTAATTGGCTATATTTAAGATGGAGTTAAATATGGCCCTTGTGGCTAAAGGGATCAGCGGGTATGGAGAGAAGGCAGGTACAGGGTTCTGAGTTGGATGATCAGCCATGATCGTGCTGAATGGCGGTGCAGGCTCGAAGGGCCGAATGGCCTACTCCTGCACCTATTTTCTATATTACTACTACCAAAGTGCATGACCATGCATTTTCCAACACAGTATTGTATTTTCCATTTTCTTGTGCACTTTCCTCATCTGTCTAAGTCCCTCTGCAGCCTTCCTGATTCACCAACACTACATGCCCCTCCACCAATCTTCGCAGCATCAGCAAACCTGGCATCTATTCCAGCATCTAAAGTCTAAAGAAGCGGTCCCAGCGCCGGTCCCTTGCGGAACACCACTATTCTCCTGCAGCCAACCAGAGAAGGATCCCTTTAATTCCCACTCGCTGCCTCCTACCAATCAGCCAATACACGAGCCATGTTCGTAGCTTTCCTGTAATACCAGGGGCTCTTAAATTGGTAAGCAGCCTCCTGTGTGGCACCCTGTCAAAGGCCTTCCGAAGGTCCAAATATACAGCACCCACTACGTCCCCCTTTATCTTAGCTACTTTTCAATAGGGTCTTTTAAGGGACTCTTACAGAGCTGCATGGGGCTTAGAAAAAATGCGGGGCTGTGCCGTATTTCCCGTAGGGAAATTCTAGGCAGCTTCTAGAGTAGGTTACAGGGTCGGCACAGCATTGTGGGGCCGAGGGGCCTGGGGTGTGCCGCAGATTTCCGTGTTCTCTGTGCTAAAGTGGCTTCGGAATGTAAAACCGGAACAGCTGCCTTTATGGCGCAACACTGGCTGCATCTGGTCCTCGGCTTTCTCCGGCTCTTGTGCTCCCCCTTAGAGCAGATAGCCCTCCCCTGTGGAGCACTGACCAGCCCCGTGTCCGGCATTCAATCCGCGGCTCTGGATTTTGTCCGCAACACGTTCAGGGCAGAGCTTCCCCTGTCTCTCCCTCCGTGCGGCATTGCTGCCCCCTCCCCCTTCCTAATGAGGCGATCCCTCAGTTGGCCTGCGTGGTAATTGAAAACGGGACTCGGACGCCCTGCACCATCCCCCACCGCCCCCCCCCCCAACCCCCGACTCACCTCCGCTCTCTAATCGCCTTCTCTCGGTTGACAGGCACCGGCCGCAACCGGTTTTCCAACAGCACGACAGTGCGCCACCCAACCTTGTAGCGCGCTCCGTGCCTCAGGTCGTAAGGGGATTCCCGTCAGCAAGAGTAAAGCATTTGCGCGACTGCCGAGAGCCAAAGAACCCGAAAGCGGCCAGAAAGATGCCGGAGAGACCCGGCGGGGTCGAGTGGCGTTTGTGGGGCTTTGGGGTGGGGTGGTGGCAGCATCGTTGACTTTCCGGTTCGGAACTCTGCGCCAAATACCATGGACCCGGACCGACTCAGCACGGATACGACCACCACCGTCCCCGTTGACCGTGATGCCGATCTACACCGATCCCTTTTCCCCACACCGTCTCCCTCCGCATCTATATGCTGATCCCTGTATCAGTGCGGACGCCTTTTGGACGCTATTAATTCTACTTGCCTTCGCCAGCCGCTGCGGATGTCCGGCCAGATACGAATCGCCCTCAGCATGAAGGATTTATGGCTCAGATATCTA
Organism: Mobula birostris; assembly: GCF_030028105.1. Classification (NCBI taxonomy): domain Eukaryota; kingdom Metazoa; phylum Chordata; class Chondrichthyes; order Myliobatiformes; family Myliobatidae; genus Mobula; species Mobula birostris. The sequence goes on from NC_092382.1 coordinate 95,911,799, forward strand.
TCTGCAAAGCTCCTCGCGAGACACGCTTCACGGACCAAATCTTCTGTGTGCAGAACCAGATCTCAGCAAACGCAAACCGACGTTAGTTACTTAACACCAGATCTGGCCGTCAAGCGGAAATGCGCGCCCCGCGAAAATAACAGGTCACGTAGCAACGAAACTCTGAACAACTGAAATACAACAGGCAGTTAAGAAGTAAAGTTATTTCCTCCCCCACCCCCTCCCCGTTCTCTCTATCTACCCGTCCCTCCCTCTCCCTCTCCATCCTTCCCTCCGTCCCTACCTCCATCACACTCTTCCTCTCTCTCTCACTCATTCACACTCTGTCTAGCTCTCCCCCTCACTTCCTCCCTACTTCCTTCCATCCCTCCATCCCGACCTCCATCCCTGCACCTCCTCTATCCCTCTCGCTCACTCTCTCACTCCCTCTACGTCTTCCCCCTCCCTCCCTTCCTACCTAACTCTCTCACTCCCTCTTTCCTTCTTTCTATCTGTCTCTATCTCCATCTCTCTCCCTCCCTTCTTCCCTCCCTCGCTCCATCTCACCATCTCTCCACCCCCTGACCTTCCCTGCCTCCATCCCTCCAACACTCTCTCCCTCGCTCCCTCCCTCTCCTTCCCTCTCTCCTCTCTCTCTCTCTCTCTCTCTCTCTCTCTCTCTCTCTCTCTGCCTCTTTCCCTCCCCCCCCCCCACCCCCCACCCCCATCATTTGGCCTTGGACCACCTTTACAACAGCAATGTCTACATCGGGTGGGGGGTGGGGTCTGTTTATTGATCACAGATTCAAGCCCCGGGCCTCCGCAACAGGATGCCACACTTCCTTGTCCGGAGACTACCTTCTGTGCAGATTTGCAAATATCTCCTCCTCGCTGTCAACCAGCGCAGAAGATTGTACAGGACGTACAGGATCGAAGAAAAAGCTGAGCTAGTTGTCCTCTCAGTCTGCTCCGTCATACACATTAGCCATAAAAAGCTGGAACCCGTTGTTAAGGACCTCCACCATCCTGAGCATGCTCTCTTTTATCAGAGTGAAGCTACTGGAGCCGTAAACACGCACTCAATGGAAAAAGCTTCTTCCGTCCGCCTTTTGACGTATAGATTTCTGAATCTGTGCAATACGTTTCCAGTACCCAATACATATAGGTTGATGGTCAACCATTATAACTTCAGGACTAAAATGTTGAATTAGAGCAGCAGGTCTTCTGCAACTCGGTAACCGTTATTTTTTTCTTCTTCTTGTTGTGGGTAACCGTCATTAGCTGCAAGCCCCGATTGTTCCCCGGATATTGCCGCCCCCTGCCGGTCACTGTGAGGCATCGCCCGTCACTAACGGCACGAGCGCACCGCCAGCTACGTCACTCACAGGAGGGAGATCTTCACCTACCACCCCACCAGCCGCCGGGTCCAACACATTATTCTTCGTAACTTCCGCCACCTCCAACGGGACCCCACCACTAAGCACATCTTTCCCTCTCACCCTCCCCACTCTGCTTTCCGCAGCGATCCCTCCCTACGCGACTCCCTTGTCCATTCGTCCGTCCCCCCCCCCCCCCAACCCTTCCCACCGATCCCCCTCCTGGCACTTATCCTTGTAAGCGGAATAAGTGCTACACATGCCCTTACACTTCCTCCCTTACCACCATTCAGGGCCCCAGACAGTCCTTCCAGGTGAGGCGACACTTCACCTGTGAGTCGGCTAGGGTGACATACTGCGTCCGGTGTTCCCGATGTGGCCTTCTATATATTGCCGAGACCCTACGCAGACTGGGAGACCGCTTTGCTGAACACCTGCGCTCTGTCCGCCAGAGAAAGCAGGATCTCCCAGTGGCCACACATTTTAATTCCACATCCCATTCCCATTCTGACATGTCTAATCATTGCCTCCTCTACTGTAATCATGAAGCCACACTCAGAATGGAGGAACAACACCTTATATTCCGTCTGGGTAGCCTCCAACCTGATGGCATGAACATTGACTTTTCTAACTTCCGCTAATGTTCCACCTCCCCCTCGTAACCCATCCGTTATTTATTTATATACACACATTCTTTCTCTCACTCTCCGTTTTCTCCCTCTGTCCCTCTGACTATACCCCTTGCCCATCCTCTGGGTTTTCCCCTCCCTCCCTATTTTCCTTCTCCCTGGGCCTCCTGTTCCATGATCCTCTCATATCCCTTTTGCCAATCACCTGTCCAGCTCTTGGCTCCATCCCTCCCTCTTCTGTCTTCTCCTATCATTTCGGATCTCCCCCTCCCCCTCCCACTTTCAAATCTCTTACTAGTTCTTCCTTCGACCCGAAACGTCGACTGTACCTCTTCCTAGAGATGCTGCCTGGCCTGCTGCGTTCACCAGCAACTTTGATGTGTGTAGCTTATCAAAGGACGTTTTACCACGACTATTTAACCTACCCGCCACTGTGGATGACCCAAAGAAAACCCACACGCTGCCACGGGGGAAGAGGTCTACAGGACACGCCAGGGCTGTGTTACGTACCCCGTAAATGGGTTGCCAAACCTGCAGAAATGGATTACTGGGAACTAATAAACTTTTATTGAAGAAATAAGTAATACAGTACTCTAATCGTAAGGATATAAATGCAACAGGTTAACAATGATAAAACACACATGTACACAGAACTAGGGCGATAAGAATCAACCAAGCTCTATCGCAGTCTAGGGGTAAAATGATCAGTCTTAAGTGACGCAGAGTTCAGTTCAGCTTTGTACAGCTCGCAGGAATTGCTGTTGTGCCGTTGGAGAGAGAGAGAGAGAGAGAGAGAGAGAGAGAGAGAGAGAGGGAGAGAGAGAGAGAGAGAGAGAGAAGGGGGGGCGCGGATGGCAGTTTGTTTCAGGCAGACCTTTGATGTTCTTCGCAGTTGGTTTCGGGCGGACCCTTTTATGTCTTCTCTCCCGCTGTGGTCACCGACTGTGACCCCACCGTTCCGGATACGACCATTCTTCCGCGGTGAACCCGGCACCCAGGCAAGGGCGGACGCACACACCAGGTTCCCACCGATCGTACCTTTACACCCTGTGAGTCTACGGTCGGTGCCCGCGAATCGGACCTCCAAAATGTCACCAATTTGTGGGGGCACACCGCTCTTCCAGGGTCACGTTATCTCGTGATCTCGTGGTGTCCTGTGCCTTAGCGAACCTGTTCTTTTTATCCCCCTGCTGGGGTATCGCCTGTCCATCAAACTTCAAACAGTTCAGGTTCAAAGCAACCGGTCTGTCAATATTCTGGATTGTGTTTCTTTTCCGTTAATCTCTCTCTCCTCTCATTAACATTTTGAACGTTTCTCCATTGTCTCCCTTATCTCTCTCATTAGCATCAATCGTCTGATAACTTGGTTTGACGTCACACCCCTATCCTTCAAAGGATTTTTACCGGGGTAAAAGTTATGGGCATGAACACGTTATTAGATACACACGAATATACATGGTCATCAGTTATTCGGCTAATACAGGGAACTTTAAGTTTTCAACACCTTGACAGACAGTCAGCAATCTCATTGTCCGTTCCTTTTATATGTTTTATTTTAATATCAAATTCCTGTAAGACCAGGCTCCAACTTAGCAATCTTTTGTTTTTATCCTGCATAGTGACCAAAAGCACTAATGGGTTGTGATCAGTGTAAATTATCAGTGGTTTCCGTGCCGGACAAATATAAACCTCAAAATGTTGTAATGCTAGTATGATGGCCAGTAATTCCTTCTCCACAATTGAATAGTTTCTCTGATGGATATTGAATTTCTTAGAAAAATAAGCCACTGGGTGGTCAACCCCCTCTTTGTCTGTCTGCAACAGCACCGCCCCTGCGGCTTCGTCGCTAGCATCTGTTGCTAGGGAGAAGGGTTTTGGAAAGTCAGGCGGATTCAGCACAGGATGGTGACACAGAATCGCCTTCAGACTCTCGAAGACCTGTTGACAAAGGTCGTTCTACAGAAACTTCGCATTCTTTGGAAAGAGCTCAGTAAGAGGAAGGGTAATATCCGCAACGTTTTTGCAAAACTTCCGATAGTACCCCACCATCCCCAAGAACCTTCTCGGGGTTCTCTTGTCTGTCGAGGTGGGACTTCCGAGATAGCCCGCACCTTAGCCTGCATCGGAGCCGGCTGCCCTGTCCTACCACATACCCCAGATAACTGACCTTGGCGTGGCCGAATTTCCCTTTTTCGAGGTTCACTGTCAGGTTGGCTTCAAACAACCGTTTAAACAGTTCCTCTACCGCCACAATGTGCCCCTCCCATGTGTCACTCCAGACCACTAAATCATCAATATACGCTTCTGCGTTCTTTAGCCCTTTTGTCACTGAATTAATCATCCTATAGGGGTGTTGCTCACTAGGCTGACCTGATGTGACAACAACACCATGTACCGGCTCTTTGCATCGGCTCGGGACATCCGGACGTACGTCTGCGTACCGGTTAATTAGCTTTCTCAGCGGCTCGCTGTGTTCGGGGGTTAAGGGAGAGACCTTATCAGCAAAGTTGGCCAAAACAATAGAGTTCTCCCAACTGGTCAGCACCATACTTACCTTTTCAAAATGGGTTTCCCCTTATCAGGTGGCACCCTAGCCTCATTATTTTTCTGATAACACCGACTAGGTCTGCTCGCTTATCGTGGCAAGCTGTTAACATATCAATAGACTATGACTGTGTCGGCTCACGTCTACAATACTCAATAGTATCCTCCCTCATGCTCGGCCAGTAAAACTCTTTCCTAATTCTATCGACTGTCTTACTCACCCCAAAATGTCCACCGAGGGATATCTTGTGGGCCAGGTTAAAAATCCCGCCCCTATAAATCTTCGGCACTACCACCTGGTGCACCACCCCCCATTCCTCATCTGCAGGCACGATACTTGGTCTCCATTTCCTCATTAGTACTCCCTCCTTCATATAATAGCCCACTGGCTCCCTTTTTAATTCTGCTTCGGAGAGAGCTGTCTCCGTCAAAACCATTAGCTCCTCGTCTCGTTCCTGTGCCTGTATGAATTCCTTCCTTGCTAATGATAAGTCTACCTCACTTCTTCACTTCCTCTAACTCCCTCATTTCCTTCCGTTTCACTACGCTCCTTCTCACTTTCTAACCCCTCCTGGTACAAGGCTGGTAAAAACGTCTCTGCTAAATCTACATTCGCTTCGGCAGCCTCTCTGGACATGCGCCGAGTCATTGCGCAAACGGGATAAACCTGTGAGTCTATGGGCGGGTCTTCAATCCTGGCAGGTTTGCTTGTCAGTTTTACTGCTGGGTACACCTCTCCGCCGGCGAGGTCATTACCGAGTAAGACTTCCACGTCTTCCATCGGTAGTTCGGCCCTCACCCCGATCGTGACCGGTCCGGAGACCAAGTCGCTTTTTAGGTGTATCTGGTGCAAAGGTACCGCTTCAGTCCCTTTCCCAATGCCTTATATCACACTGACCTCCCCAGTCTCGGTCTCTGAACTAAAGTCTAAAACACTCCTTAAAATCAGTGACTGACAAGTTCCGGTGTCTCTCCAGATCCGTACTGGAACTGGGTTTGACCCCTCCTTCACCGATACCAGTCCGGCCGAAATAAACTTCTCGCGCCCTTCCTGAACTCTATCAGACCTCTTCTCCCCTAGCGGTTTGTTTGCCAGCTCAATACAGCCGGTTGGAGTCGTCGTTTTTCCTTTCCCCGTCTCCTTTTTTGGGGCAAAGCACCTGGACGCAAAGTGACCGGCTTTCCCACAATTATAGCATACGACCTCAGGAGACTTCCTACCAAACTGCTTCCTGTCTTCCTTATCCTCCTCACTAGTCCCCAGCTTACTTTCTGGCTTTTCCGGCGGAATCTCTCCGCCCTCTCGACTACCCTTGTGGTAGCTTTTACTCGGGGTAAACTTAGCTTTGTGTGTTAACGTGTACTCATCCGCTAACTTAGCAGTTGCGGCTAAGGTTTCAGCCTCTTTCTCATCTAGATAGGGCCTCATACCTTCAGGGACATGACTTTTAAACTGCTCAATCAGTATTAGCTGTAGCAGTCTGTCATAATCCTCATTGACCCCTTTCGAGGAGCACCAACGCTGACAATACATCTGCATCTCACGGGCAAACTCTAAATACGTGCGGCCCCACTGCCTCCTCACATTCCAGAACCTCTGCCGGTATGCCTCCGGGACCAACTCATAAATCCTGAGTATCGCCTCTTTCACCACATCATACCTCTGGGCATCTTCTGTGGACAAGGCCGAGTCAGTTTGCTGAGCTTTCCCTTTAAGTACGCTCTGAAGCAAAACAGCCCACTTATCCCTCGGCCAGTCCTGACTTGCAATGACTTTTTCAAAATGTAGAAAGTACCGAGCAATATCGGCCTCCTCAAATGGGGGAACCAGCCTAACCTCCTGGATCGTCCTGAACCCTCCACCTTGGTTCGGCATGGGGCCCTGCGCTAGCGTCATCCTTAACTACTCCAGCTCAAATTCCCGGTCCTTCTGCTTCTCTCTCTCTTCTCGTTCTAACTGCCTGTCTCTCTCTTCTCGTTCTAGCTGTTTTACCCGGAACTCGTGCTCGAGTCTCAATTTTTCCATCTGCAGCTGTACTGTTTCTCCACCAGGTTTGCCCATACATACCACCTCCAGCTCCCCTTGGGGAAACATACCTTTAGGTACATAATGCTCAATGATAGCTCTGGGCATCTCCGTTCTCCTCATTGTCGACTTCCCCTTAAAAAGATTCAACCGTTTGGCAACAGTCGCCAATTCTGATTTCCTGGCATCCTCTAATGTCTCCAAGGTTGGCGCCTTTAGAAATTCCTCAATCTCCATTGCTGCTGTTTGCCTTTTCTTTCTTTCGGAAATTTTAACCCAATCAATTTACCCAGTCCCAAATTTGGCGTTTAAAATCCCGGACGTGCCCCCACTTATGTTACGTACCCCGTAACTGGGTTGCCAAACCAGCAGAAATGGAACACGTGTTGGAGTCTGGATTACTGGGAACTAATAAAGTTTTATTAAAGAAATAAGTATCACAGTACTCTAATCAAAAGGATATAAATGCAACAGTTTAGCAATGATAAAACACACATGTACACAGAACTAGGGTAATAAGAATCAACCAAGCGCTATCGCAGTCTAGGGGTAAAATGATCAGTCTTAAGCGACGCAGAGTTCAGTTCAGCTTAGTACAGTTCGCAGTAATCGCTGTTGTGCCGTTGGAGAGAGAGAGAGAGAGAGAAGCGGGGAGCACGGATGGCAGTTTGTTTCAGGCAGACCTTAGATACTATTCGCAGTTGGTTTCGGGCGGACCTTTTATGGCTTCTATCCCGCTGTGGTCACCGACTCTGACCCCTCCGTTCCGGATACGACATTTCTTCCGCGGTGAACCCGGCACCCAGGCAAGGGCGGACACACACACCAGGTTCCCACCGATCATACCTTTACACCCTGTGAGTCTATGGTCGGTTTCCGCGAACCGGACCTCAAACGCCCACCAATTTGTGGGGGTACACCGCTCTTCCAGGGTCTCGTTATCTCGTGATCCCGTGGTATCCCGTGCCTTAGCGAACCTGTTCTTTTTATCCCCCTGCTGGGTTATCGCCTGTCCATCAAACTTCAAACAGTTCAGGTTCAAAGCAACTGGTCTGTCAATATTCTGAATTGTGTCTCTTTTCCGTTAATCTCTCTCTCCTCTCTCATTAACATTTTGAACGTTTCTCCATTGTCTCCCTTATCTCTCTCATTAGCATCAATCGTCTGATAACTTGGTTTGTCGTCACAGCTGGAACTCCGAACTCCGACACTCAGACCTGAAATGGCTTCGCGCCAGCCGCGACTCTGCCGTGGCGCCGGGCAGGCAAACAACGGAAACTAAAGAAATGCAATAGAATTGCTGGGAATCTGTACACGAACGAAGACTGGCAGACCAACCATGTGGGGAAGAATGCAAATTGTGCAAGTGGTGACACAGCAAATACATAATACCGGGAACATGAGCTGTGGCGTCCTTAATAGTGAGTCTGTAGGTTGTGGAATCAGTTCAGAGATGGAATGAGTGGAGTTTCTCACGTTGGTTAATGTTTGTAGGATGCCAACTTTTTCCTGAAATTGGTGGTGTAGGACCTAAGGGTCCTGTTTCTCCTGCTCGACGGCAGTAGCCAGAAAAGGAGGAAGGACCCCCACTACCCTGAGCTCAGGGTACCACCGCTGTCATATCCTTCCCCAGCCTTTAGTCATCACAACCGCACGCTGTACCCAGTCGAGGCCTAACAATATTTTATAGAGCCCGAGCACAAGAGTTTCTGCGGATGCTGGAAATCCGGATCAACACATACAAAGAGCTGGAGGAAGTGAGCAGGTCAGGCTGGAGGGAACTTGGTGACAACCCTGTATACCTCGAAAGCAATGGTCCCCAGCCTCCGGGCCGCGAAGCATGCAGGGGTGCAGCGGTAGCCGGAGCGCACCCAGCACCTCTTTAAGATAAAAAAAAACGAAATAAACAAGCTGATTAATGAGGTGCCGCCCATAAACCAGTCTTCATTGCATGAACTGAGGTGGAGAGGGTCAACAACTTTAAATTCTTCGACGTTAAGGATCGACGTTCCGCTCTCTGAAAAGTGTCAGAGGATCTGTCCTGGGACCACCACGTAACTATCATTACAAAGAAAGCACGGCAGCGCCTATACTTTATTAGAATTTGTGTAGATTTCGACATGTCATCTCGATCCTGTCAGCCCTGTCTTTTCAGCCTGACTGGGCTACCGTTTAAATTGACCAAATGATGTAACAGCTAAAGCCTCCAGCGTCCTGGAAAGAGGAGTGAACATCGCGTAGAGCAAGTGAAATCGGCAATCGCCTCTGATCTGTGCCGACATTTACGTGCCTGGCGGCACCTAATTAATGAACCTTTTTATTTCGGCTTCTTTTTCAGAGAGATGAGCTGGATGCGCTCCGGCTACCGCTGCACCCCTGCATGCTTCGCGGCCCCAACTTCTCTATACAATGCCCTGGTTATTGACAGCCGGCATCCCAGTGCAGGGCTTCTTTCTGCGTTGCCACCTGCTTCCCAGGGCCCCGTCATTCATGGTAAGTGCTCCTGGTGACACTAGTCCTCCCAAAAACCCATGACCTCACATCCGTCTGGAGCAAATCGTTACCTGCTGTTCCCTCACTGATTCTGCCAACACGCCAAAAATCAACCGGCGGCCCAAGGCGCCCCCGCCACGCTGTCAGCTAAGGCCCAAACTCCGACACCCGAACGTGACTTGGTCGAGGCGGCACGCCTTCCTCCCCGCTCGATGGTCACTTGCTTGAAACTGTCTCGTTGTACCAAGGATGCTCGCGGGGCAGTAGCCCTCGTCAGAGCGCTGCCATTTACCCGCCGTGGTTGCGACGGCAGAGTGGTGAGGGTCGTAGAGCACTGAAGCGGGCCCTTCGCGTCAATCAGTCTGTGCCGACCATAGAATTCTCAGCGTTATATGTAGAATAGGACCTATAACTCTCAAAGGCCCACCTTTCCAAATGCCCTACGAGGAAATCAGCAGATGCTGGAATTTCAAACAACACACATGAAAATTGCTGGTGAATGCAGCAGGCCAGGCAGCATCTATAGGAAGAGGTACAGTTGACGTTTCTGCCGAGACCCTTCGTCAGCAATTTTTATGTGTGCTGTCCAAATGCCCCTACTATTTTGCAATCGTTTCCTTCGCTTTTTCCAGCAGCTCACTCCAGGTACTCCCTCCCTCTGTGTGAAGAAGTTGCATTGAACTCACTCGCGCATATTCACAGTCAGCAAGGTGTCCCGCCGCTGGATCGGCGCGGGACATCCAGTCGCCATGACCCTGGACCGTGACGCTCTCTCTGCGATGTTCAGCCTAGTTTGCCAACTTGCGTTGGATCCCACGGACCCTGACTTTTTGGACCAGCACACCCCCACTCCCCGCGCTCCGCACCCCAACCCCTCTTCACCCGACACCTATGCCGGGATTGACACACAGAAAGCCCGCAGGCAGCGCTCGCGCCGGCGGACGGCCGGATCACGCCAGACCGCCAGGCAGACCCGGTGTTGCCCGGGCATAACACACCGCAGCTTTAATTAGTCCCCGAACTTGGAGTCCGCAACAAGCTGAGCCCTTGCGTTTCATGCGGCTCCACGAGGCAGAACGACCCGCCTCGGCGGACTCCCGGCCTGTTGGTTTACCTGCGCTATTGCGCCATCGGTGGAAATCTGGCCGAATCCGCTGCGCAAGGTTCGGCAAGCACCGATTATGGGTCACAGAACAGCACAGCGCAGGAACGAACCTTCGGCCCACAATGTCGCCCCTATCCAATTATATCATTAATCGGATAGACCATTTAACTAAACGCTTCAGCCTGCACATTTTCCTGATATTCATGTGCCTATTTAAACGTCACGGTTCGACAGAAATCTTGAAAAGAGGCAGCAACGTCTCCACGGGACCCACTGACACATAGTTTTTTAATAAAAACTACTTTCCCGGGGCCGAAAGCAGGGGAGAAAGGAAGGCTGCTTATTTTTAAACTTGAAGCCAGGACCTTTGCAAAAATCAAACATCACAAACCAGTGGAGCTGCGGGCGGGGTGGGGGGGGGGTGCGGTTTACACTGAAAATGGAGCGAAATAGCAAAAGTGATTGCCCTAAAAGCCTGAAGGTTATGCGTTCAAGTGTCGGGCTCAGTCCAAAGTGCTGTTGGCGTGTACGAGGCAACACCGGGCAAACTGGGGCGACTTTTGGTCTGTCTGAACCGCGGACGGTCTTCAGTCTGCTGAGCATCCAACGCCTGAGAGCAGGCACCCGCTTAAATTCAGTGACATTATCAGAGAAAACGCTTTTACCATGTTGCTGCATTGTCCGTGTAAAACCCCAGCTGGTTTATAATTTTTGATTTTTGCAAAATTCCCGGCTCCAAGGTTTAAAAGCCAAGTGTCTCTTTTGTCCCCAACTTCGTCACCGGGAAAGTAGTTCATATTAAAAGTTATCCGTTAATTGGTCCTGTGGAAACTCCGTTGCCTCTTTTCAGATTTCTACTGTTTTTAACTGAAAGTTATTCCGCTTTTCTGTGAGAGCGGATGAGGTGAAACCCGCCTTTACCACTGAACAGATAAAAGGTGCCCAGAGCCCTCGGGGCGGAGTTTTGGACTCCACCACAGAGCGCTGCACGAAGCGCGATGTCCACGCCCACCCGTGTAAAAGGCGGACCGCGGCAGTGAGGTGAGCCGATCTGCTCAAGGGGGGTATCCGTCGCGGTGGAGCTCGCGCCCGTCTCCCCGTTCGCCGCGCGGAAGGAGATCCAACTGCGGACCCTCGGCTCGCGCTGGACGATGACCCGCGACGTGAGCCTGTTCCTCCTGCTCCTTGCCTCGTTCCCGGCAGCATCCCGGCAATGTGGTAAGTCTGGGAAATGTGGTGTCTTCTCCCACTATGAGAACCAGCGCGGACATGGTCTTCCTATCACATTTCGGGATAGATAGGTAGATAGATAGATAGATAGATAGAGAGACAGATGGCTAGATCGATACATACATACATACATACATAGACAGACAGATAGATATATAGGTAGACAGATGAATAAATAGGTAGCTAGATAGATAGATAGATAGATAAGTAGACAGACAGACAGATAGAGACAGAGAGAGCGAGACGGAAGGATCTGCCGGTGGGTAGGCAGGAAGCCAGATTGACAGATAGATAGATAGTTAGATAGATAGATAAATAGATAGATAGATAGATAGATGGGGAGATAGATAGATAGATAGATAGACAGACAGACAGATAGATAGATATCTAGATAGATACATAGTTAGAGAGATAGATGGGGAGGTAGATAGTTAACTAGATAGAGAGATGGGCAGATAGATAGATATATAGATACATAGATAGATAGATAAATAGGTAGGTAGATAGATGGATGGACAGACAGACAGCTAGATAGGTAGGCAGACAGACAGATACATAGATAGATACGGGTTTAAACTAAATTGGGGAGGGTTTAAACTAATTTCGCAGGGGGATGGGAACCGAAATGAACGAACTTTGGGTAGAGCGGATGCTAAAAAAGCAAAGTTAGCATGCAGTCAGACCGTCAGGAAGGGCAGGCTAATGACAGGACATAACTGCAGCCAGCAGGGCGAATACCGGTGCATTAGGGATGCGGAATTAAAAACGGTTGCAAATACAGTACTCAACACGTTATATCTGAATACGCGGAGTATAAGAAATAAGGCGGATGATCCTGTTGCAGTTTTACAGATAATCGAGTACGAATGTCCAAAGTTCCACGTTATATCGGAGGGATAGGAAGAGAGACGGAGGGGGTGGTGTGGCTCTACTGGTAAAGAGTGGCACCAAAGCAGTAGAAAGATGTGACAACAGATCAGAAGATGTTGACTCCTTGTGAATTGAGTCGAAAAAAATGCAAGGATAGAAGGACCCTGATGGCAGTTATATTCAGGCCTGCCAACAGTAGCTGGGATGCGAACCACAGATTACAAAGAGAAATAGAAAATCTCCCAATGGGGCAATGTTATGAGAGTCATGGGGGGATTTCAACATGTAGGTCCATTGGGAAAATCAGGTTGGTAATGGATTTCAAGAGAGATTGTTTATTGAATGCCTACGAGATAGTATTTTATAGCAACTTGTTGTTGAGCCTACTAGGGGATCAGCTATACCAAAATTGGGTGGCGTGTAATGAACCGGGGCGATTAGCGAGCTGAAGGTAAAAGAGCCCTTAGGAGCCAATGACCACTATAAGATTGAGTTCAACCAGAAATTCAATAGTGAGAAAGCAAAGTCAGACGTGGCAGTATTTTAATGGAGTAAATGAAATTACAGTGGTATGAGAGAGGAGCGGGCCAAAGTAAATTGGAAAGAGATGCTGGCAGGGTTGAGCGCAGAGCAGCAATGGTGTGGGTTTCTGTGAAAAATTAGGAAGTTGCAAGACAGATGTATTCCAAAAATGAAGAAGTACTCAAATGGCAAAATGGGAAAAAAAAAACCGTGGCTGTGAAGAGAAGTCAAAGCGATTGTGAAAACAAGAGAGGGCATACATACAACAAAGCAAATGTTAGCGGGAAGACAGAGGATTGGGAAGTTTTTAAAAACCGACAGAGACCGACTAAAAGAATCATTAGAAGGGAAAAGATGAAGTAGGAAAGCAAGATAACAACCATTATCGACGTGGATAGTGTGACGGGGTCCTGAATTACCGCTATAAACTGTGCTTGATTACCCCTGTGAACTGTGCTTTTGAAAAGAGAGACAGGGAGAGAGAGAGAGAGAGAGAGAGAGAGAGAGAGAGAGAGAGAGAGAGAGAGAGAGGTGCTCAGCAACAGACACCTTGTTAAAAAGGGAAAGAGAGAGTTATTTAACACCGACATCTTGTTTTTTAAGAGAGAGAGAGTGACAAAGACTGTTCACAGGTTGTTTATACTTTCTCCAAGGACATGGTCTGCTAGTGCATTCTTACACAGGTAGAGGAGGGAGGAGCTGTCCTGAGAGACAGTTGGTACTCAGTACGGTGAGATAAATAGAAAGTCAGAGGATTGACCTGCAGCACATGAGTTTGGATACTGAATGAGCCTTGTTGGGTCCACAGAAAAAAAGTGGGTTTTTGGAGGATCGATCAGACGGATCGATCAGTGGCTCTCGCAGTGTGGACAGGGTGTGACCGGTGGGGCGTTATTTATGTGTGTCCAACCCTCGCCTGGGTGGATAGCTCCACCATAGGCGAACGGTCCCCTTTTTCCTTCCTTCTCCTCGTAACCTTTGACTCCCTTAGTCGCCAAGAACCGATCAACCTCCACTTTAAATATACCCAATGACCCTGGCCTCAGCAGCCGCCTGTGGCGATGACTTCCGCAGACACGCCGCCCTCTGGCTATAGAAATTCCTGTTCCCATCTCTGTCGTCCTGGGCAATACGGCGCAAAAACGGTCCGTTTGGCCCAGCTCGTCCATGCCGAGCGAGGTTTACACCCGAGTGGGTCCGGTGCCTGTGTTTGGGTCATATTCCGTGTACGGTTAGAATCAGAAACAGGTTTCTGTGAGCAGCCCATCCTGCAAGCTCGGAGCGACAACGCCAAAACCTGGAGAAAACGTGCAGGTCAGGTCCCGTCATGGGAGGGGGAATAAACGGCCGACGTTTCGGGCTAAGACCCTTCACCGTGACCCGGAAGGAAAGGGGGAGAAGCCGGAATAGGAAACTGGGGGAGGGGAAGGAGTAGAAGCCGGCACGTGATAGGTGAAACCAGGTGGGGTGGTGGGAGGATGAAGTCAGAAGCTGAGAGTTGACTTTCCTTTTAGGCTCAGGTGTGTTTCCGGTGTGTTAAATGAAGTGAAATCCGTGATTTTGCGGGACCGGCACAGTGCACGCCATTGCCGCAATGCCTTCTTGAAACTTTTAATTTCACCCGCCTCTCCCGCGTCCTCTGGCAGCTCCTTCCATATACCAACCGCCGTCTGAGTGAAAACGTTTCCCTCAGGCCCCCTTGCCTTTCCCCTCTCCCCTTCAACCAACGCCCCCTAGTTTTAGACTCCCCCTGTCCTGAGAGAAAGACTGTGATCATTCACTCTAGCTCTGGGGCTCCTGCAGTTCTTCCGAGGTGAACTGCACGAAGAAACATTTTAAAGCGCAAACGCCTTTGCGCGGGAACAATTCCACTCGGTCGACTTCTGAAGACGTCGAGTAATCGTCATACTGCGGCCTTTCTCGCTTGGCTCGTATGACCGTGACTTCTTCTCTGCCTCGTCACGTCCTTTCGCTCTCCACGACGCCCTTCCCGACCACTGGACCTGCTCCACCCAGCCGGCCGGAGCTGCCTTCTTCGTGCCAGGGCAGGCTGACCCGAGGCGTGGCCAAGCGCCGTGTGCGGGTGGGACCGCTGTGGCATTCAACAGCCTACTTGGAGCCACAGGTGAGAGCTGAGTGTCCAAAGGGGACAACGGGTGGGGGGTGGGTTTCTCTCCCAGAATGAACACGACAAGCTCACTTCACCAGAGGTGCTGCCTCCACTTCGCACGCCCCATGCAGCCAATATGAGGTTTATAAACCGTAACCTCTTCCGCTGCCGAGCGAGAAGACCCCGCCTAGACAGTCTCTCTTTGTAACGCGAGGCCTCCAGCCCCGGAGTGAACATCAGCACGATTCTTTCCTGGCCCCTCTCCAGCTGAATGGCAGACTCCCCGGGCAAACACACAACACTCCACGTGCAGCTTCCGGGATGGTATACGCAGTTTTATTTATTGTAAATTTCTCTCTAATGTTCTCCCGAACACCCCCGCCTCTATGGGCGTCCCCTGCCTCCCGCACCTGGCGTCCCCTGCCTCCCGCACCTTCTGTCAAAATGCGCTTTTGCAAGGTCGGACGCAACGATCACCTGGCATGACTTCCCAATTGACAGCTTTTGCTGTCCATCGGCCACTCTTAAGCAACAACCGCGACCCCCCGCCCCTCCTCCCCCCCCCCCACACACACACACCCTTCAGCGCCCAGGGTATGCCCTTTTCTCACTGTTACCATCAGGTAGGAGGTACAGAAGCCTGAAGGCACACACACACGGCGATTCAGGAACAGCTTCTTCCCCTCTGCCTTCCGATTCCTAAATGGACGCTACCTCACCTTTTTATATAAATTATTTCTGATTTTTGCATGATTTTTGATCTATTCAATATACATATCCTGTAAATTATTTCCTTATTTATTATTATTATTTTATTCTATATTATGCATTGTGTTCTACTGTTGTTGCCAAGTTAACAAATTTCACGGCACATGCCGGTGATAATAAACCTGATTCTGAATCTAGAAGACAAAGTAATTATTACTCCTGAACCGAAGCGGCACAAAGAAAAGTACAATAAGATGAAGAACACAATAAAAAGCAGAAAAGACGCGTTATAAGTACATAGGAGAGTGTATGTGCAGTATATAGATTGATTGTATGTCCATAAAGTCAGAGGAGTGACTCTACATAAGATGACTCGGACAGGGTATGATAAGACAGTGGCGGTGGGGTAGGTTAGTGGAGTCCAACATTGGAGGGTGTCACTTTAAATTGAGATGGGGTGTATTCACAACGGTCCTGGGGGCGGGAGGGGCAAGGTGTTTCAGACAGTGCTGTGGGTATATGGAACGAGCTGCCAGAGGAGTTGGTCGAGGCGGGCGCGGTTAAAACGTTGAACAGCTTTGGACACCGACACGGAAAGGGTGCGCTAACTGGGATAGGGGCTGACGGGACTAACTCTGGTGGGCAGCTTGCTCGCCACAGATCAGTGAAGTAGAGAGGCTGGTTCCCGTGCTGTGCTGCCTCTACTTCTCCAGGAACCAGAAGAAAGGAGGTGATTCCCGGTGAGGCCGCGTGACAGGCAGATGGAGGAAAGGTGGGAATGGCG